>NW_007213283.1:65805-118332 GCF_000164805.1 Carlito syrichta
GAAGGCTGAGGCGAAAGGATCGCCGGAGCCCAGCAGGTCGAGGCTGCGGTGGCCGGAAGCATGCCACTGCACTCCAGTCTGGGCGACGGAGTGAGACTCCAACTCAAAAAATATATAAATAAATAAATAAAATAAGATTTTTAAAAGATACAATTTAAAATTCTTAATATAGAAAATACTATGATAGCAAGAAACAGAGAGAGCGAGCGTGCACAAGCACGTAGGTTGGATTTTGATAGGTTAGCGTTAACCTAACGTTCTGAAAATGTTCCATTTGAATTGAGGAAATATGGGTAGCCTACAGTGCAATAATGAGTGAAGGAGCTTTTCACAGAGGGGAACCTGCATGTACAAGAATCTTGGGGAAGAAGAGGAGAACGTCCACTCTGACTGCAATGCGCAGGTAGGCTGGGTCTTATAAACTACAACAGAAAATGAGGTCTTTAATTAGTATGAAGGCTAGAACAGAAGGAAAACACACAAAGGACATTTTAGAGGAAGAATCAATCAAATTTGGTAAACTACAGGAGTTGCCAGTGAACACAGAATCGAAACACTGGGTAATTAAGAGACAGATGGTGCCAAAGACAGAGAAAGGAAAAGGAGTTAAATTCTGGGCCTAAAATCTTAAAAATTGTATAGCTAAAAATAATCCTGGAGATCATTTAGCCCCAAACCTCTAGACTATGAGGATATCTAAGACCTAGAAAAGTTAGTGACCAGCAGTCACTTATTTAGTCACCAGCATCTATGAGCTAGGAGATAGAAGGTATTATCTAAATGCAAATGTTCAGAATGCATTAATTAAAACAGGAGTAGTCTTTCAGCTGACAGCCATTTAAAGAGAAATACAGGAATTACTTGCTGACCACCAAGATATGTTTGTAGACAGAAAGAACAGAGCAGGACAGGAAATCTGGCTATTAGGAGAGTAGTGGATGGCAAACTATGTCAGAAAGGAGATGATTAAAACTGGATTACACTTTATTTCTCAATTAATGTAATTCAACCTCTAAGGCACTAATGAATGCTTGCAAATGAAAAGGTTAGTGTTAATACACTTGCTCCTAATCAAACAGCAAATGGTTTCTGCAATTCTTACCAAACCACCCTGGACCGTAAACAGAAGTGATTATTTTATCTGCACATCATGAAAGGCAAATGAAGTCTCCTTCTATTTTAAGAGAGAATGGCCTTGACTGTAAGAATTCAAATATCCTCTCTTTCTAACAAAATCCAATAAAAAAATGATTCTAATACCACAAGGCAAACCCAGAATATTATCTGAGGCACCTAAAGGTGCATCATTAATGCAGAATAATTACTACACTTCTAGGGGGGAATAAAGCATTTTTTTTCAGTCAATTATACTAAGACAGGAATTTTCCTCAGCGTCACAATTTTCAAACCTACTACAAAGAGTCCTCAGTTCACAACCAGGTCCTATCTCTCACTTCATTTTCCTCAATAGCATTTTCTCCCTATAGTCTAATCTATTTAGGAAATAGAGAAAATACTTGGGAGGCGGACGCAAAAGGACTGCCTGAGCCCAGGGGTTCGAGACCAGCCTGGGCAACTTGGAAAGACCTCTTTTCCACAATAAAATCAAAAAATTAGCCAGGCATGGTAGTGCACACCTGTAGTTTCAGCTACTTGGGAGGCTGAAGCAAAAGGATCCCCTGAGCCCAGCAGGTCAAGACTGCAGTAGCCATGAGTGTGCCACTGCACTCCAGCATGGGCGACTGAGTAAGCCTCTGACTCAAAAAATAAAAGTAAGAAAGAAATAGAGAAAATAAAAGAATTAGTACATACCACTAAAAGAACATTCAAGATGATAAGTAAATTTTCTGAACCTCAGAGGAGGGAAGAATGTTGCTTATGTCAATTCAAGACTATTATCATAATATGAGAATTAATATTTTTTAAAAACTTGAATGAGAATGCCAAAACAAATTGAAGGAAAGATTGTAATAATGACACCTGCTGCTTACCAAGTGCATATCATTTTAGACACTTTGAATTCATTATCTTTATGAAGTGAGTAATTTTAATCACATTTTGCACACAAAACTGTGGTTGAGAGGCTAAGTAAGCAACCCGAAATAAGTAGCAAGAGGATGAAATTTAAACTCCACAGCCCGAGCTTTCTGACTCTGTAAAAGATATTTCTAATAATTTTGAAATTCATGTGTATCTCTCAGTTGCCCAGTTACTAAAAATTAGAAACCAAGTGACTTCTGAAGTCTCATCCAACTCAAAATTATTTCATTTTCTGAATTAAGAGGACTGGAACTTGGATAGACTTAGAGTCTATAATACTGAGGTTTCTATCACAGAAACAAAGAACTGAGTACCACATGTTATCACTCATAAGTGGACCTTGAACAATTAACATAATTCAATAAGAAAGAGGTTGGCAGTGGTGGGAAACTGCTGGGGGGGCGGGGGGGAACGGGATTGGCAGTAGTGGGAAACTGCCAGGGGAAGGGGGGTACACCTCATCAACAAGGGTGCCTGCATAACGAGCATTTGTATACCTAAGCTTGAAGTGTACCCCACATCTTCAAAATTAAAAATTAAAAAAAATATGGTTTGATTCAAAACAGGATAACTAAGAAAATAAACTATGATTTTATATCTATCTCCCCCCCAAAAACTAATTTATATCTATCTATATAACACTACTGTAAGCCCTTTCATGAACTCACCAAGTTGCTTACAGTAGATTATACCTCCTAAATGAAAATGAAAATAAATCTTATATGTTGACAGCCCTTGCAAGAATATAGTAAAAAAAAAAATCATTTTTAGTGGCAAAATAAAGAGAAAATTACTAACCAGAAAAAAACTGACTGACACAAAAAAATCACCTTTAGCACAAGATAACAGGGATAAAAGTTGGCGACCAACTGATGGCAAACATAGGTTATTAGCATGTCATACGATAGCATGGTCAATAGTCCTAGATGGTAATTCTAGTGTTGTTGTGTAAAATAATGCATTTACCTTTTTAATAAAATTGGTTGAGTTAGGATTTTCTATGACATGTATGTGACAGCAAGCTAACTGATAAACTGAACTTCTTAAATCAATGTATGCTAAGAAGGTTCTAAGCTATGCTTACGAGAAAACAAATATGGCAGGCCAAAGATCTTAATAAAAATTTACCTGTACCTGTATATTAATTTCTTCCTCTTCACATTCTTTCTTATATTTCCTCGGGAGTGTCTCTACCTCACGGATGGCATCTATAGTGACTTGCTGAGGTAGCACTTCAAACAAAGATGTTAAATACATAATTATGGATTTCTTGTCAGGAAGCTGAACAGCAACATCTAAAAGTGAAAGATATAAGAACCAGCTTAAATTAAGTGTCCAAAATATGTGAATTGCTCAAGAGTAGAAATAAAATAACTCTCCTTAATACCCATAAACAATACCTAATATATGATCCTTGCAATACCACAGCTCAATAAATTGCCATTTCATATCATAATATACGAGACCAAAGGCAAAGAGGATGACTTCTTTTTGTTGTGTCTCATTTTTTAAAAATCTTTCCTAAAAGCCTCCCCAGAATGCTCAAAAATAAATTACCATTTGTTGCCATTTAAGATAAAGACAAAGACTTCATTCATACTATGAAAATAAGTCTAGAATTCAGCCCTGCAACAATTGTAACTAAAGTCTTTACATCACATGCAAGCAGCTCACACAAAAATGTATTTTAATAAACTAAGCCAAATACTGAATTATTTATCTAATAATTATAATTTCTTAAAACTTTAAATCTTACTTGACTTAGATTGACTATTATTCAGTGCTGTAATTAAATTTCTACCTAGAGGATCCTACAAATTGCTAAGTGTAAAAGTACTAATAACTTATCTGCTATAAAATGGCTTGCACCCATACTTCAAAAAGAAAAGGGTTCCTCAATGCTCATAACTCATTCTAAAAATAAAAATAAAAACTGCTTTTTAAGTGCGCAAAATTGTAAAGCAAAATCAAGGTTGAAAATAAACATTGAACAGTACCTTCAGGATCTAACAGCTTTTCAATTCCCAGATAAGTTTGAGCCTTGCTGAAGGCATGCTCAAGTCTCTCAATTGGGGACATTTTGACAACTTTATCCCAGCTGAAGAGATCAGGTCTGAAATCACCATGCAAATAAAATGCAATGAAGATGAAATTTATGGAAACAAAGTAGGCATTGTTATAATCTAATACATTTCCATTTTAGATTTTTTATTTGTGAAACTTTATTTATACTCCGGAGGATTGTCAAATATATCCTATTTGAAAGTAATTTACAAATATAAAAATAACTGACAACACACCCTAAGAATCTTGTATTTGTTAAATATGCCTGTAAATTTCTGGTGTAACCATTAAGACTAGAATTGGTATATAATATTTCCCAGAGAATGAAATTAAAAAAGGAAAGTAAACCTACAAATACAAAATAAGACAAGAAAGCAAAAAGACACATTAAAGGGAAAAGAAATGAGAAGCTCAACTAAGTGGTAAAAACGAATCAAAATACATCAATCATTACAACCAATATTAATGGACTAAATTCTTCAATTAAAAGATCAAGATACAAGGAGGAGCTGATACTAATCCTATTGAAAGTATTCCAGACAACGAGAACGACAGAACTCTGCCCAAATCATTCTATGAAGCTAACATCACACTGATACCTAAATCAGGCAAAGACCCAACAAAGAAAGAGAACTACAGGCCAATATCCTTGATGAACATAGATGCAAAAATTCCCAACAAGATTCTAGTAAATTGGATCCAACAACACATCTAAAAAATTATTCACCATAACCAAGTAGGCTTCATCCCCAGGATGCAAGGCTGGTTCAACATCCACAAGACCATGAATGTAATTAAATATATCAATAGATGTAAAAATAAGAACCACATGATTATATCATTAGATGCAGAAAATGCTTTCAACAAAATCCAGCATCCTTTCTTGATAAAAACCCTTAAACACCTAGGTATAGAGGGAAGATGCCTCAAAATAGCAAGAGCCAACTATGGTAAACCCATAGCCAACATATTACCAAATGGATAGAAATTGGAACCATTTCCTCTAAAACAGAACAAGACAAGGCTGCCCACTCTCACTGCTCCTATTCAACATAGTGTTGAAAGTTCTAGCCTGAACAATCAGACAAGAGAAGGAAATCAGGGGTATCCATATAGGAAAAGTAGAAGTTAAGCTATCCCTCTTTGCAGATAATATAATACTATACCTGGAAAACCCAAAGAAATCTGTCAAAAACCTCCTTGCACTGATAAAGGACTTTGGCAAAATCTCAGGGTATAAAACCAATGCGCAAAAAACAGCCACATTTTTATACACCAACACTGAACAGGCTGAGAACCAAATAAAAAGCAAATCCCATTCACCATAGCCACAAAAAATAAATAAGTAAAAGAAATACCTTGGAATCTTTCTAACTAGAGAAGTGAAAGACCTTTACAACAAAAACTACAAAACACTGTTCAAGGAAATCAAAAATATTCCATGCTCAAGGATTGGAAGAATCAGCATTGTTAAGATGTCCATCCTACCCAAGACAATCTACAGATTCAATGCAATAACAATTAAATTACCACCATCATTCTTCTTACACCTGGAAATGACAATACAGAAATTCATATGGAAACAAAAATGACCACAAATAGCCAAAACAATCCTCAGCAAAAGAAACAAAACAAGAGGTATCACATTCTCAGAATTTAAACTTTATTATAAGTGTACAATAATCAAAACAGTCTGGTATTGGTACAAGAACAGGCATATAGACCAATGGAACATGAAAGAGACTCTGGAAGCAAAACCTCAATTTTTCAACCAACTCATCTTTGACAAAGCCTCCAGCAACAACCACTGGGGAGAGAGAGAAGAACCTATTCAGTAAATGGCACTCAGAATACTGGCTGAGCACATGCAGAAAATTACAACAGGACCCCTACCTATAACCATACACAAAAATCAACTCTAAATGGATCAAAGTCCTAAATGTAAACTCTCAAACTATAAGAATCTTGGAAAACACAGGAGATGTTCTTACTGAAACTGAAATAGTCAACCAATTTCTGATCAAAACCCCAAATGCCCATGCCATAAGAGATAAAACAGACAAATGGGATCTCATCAAACTAATAAGTTTCTGCAAAGCAAAAGAAACCATCAAGAGAGTGGGGAGACAGACCATAGAATGGGAAAATATATTTGCCACCTGCATATCTGACAATGGCGTAACATCCAGGATCTACAAGGAACTCAAATATGCCAAAAGGAAAAGAACAAACAGCCCCATTAAGAAGTGGGCATTATAATAAAGCCTAAAGTCTGGGAGTGTGATACCTCCTGCTTTGCTGGGTTTTTTTTTCCCCTGAGGATTGTTTTGGCTATTCATGGTTGTTATGTTTCCATATGAATTCCTATATTGTAGTTTCCAAGTATGAGAAGAATGCTGCTGGTAATTTAATGGGTATGTATTAAATCTGTAGATAGCCTTGGGTAGAATGGACATCTTAACAATGTTGATTCTTCCGATCTATGAGCATGGAATGTCTTTCCATTTGTTTGTGCCGGCTTTGATTTCTTTGAGCAATGCATTATAGTTTTCATTGTAAAGGTCTTTTGCAATCTCTGGTTAGGAAGATGCCAAGGTATTTCTTTTTTTCTTTTTTTCTTCTTTTTTTTTTTGGCTATTGTGAATAGTATTGTGCTTTTTATTTGGGTTTCTGTTTATTGTTGGTGTCTTGCACATTTATTTTATACCCTGAAACTTTGACAATAATCAAAGCAGTCTGGTACTGGTACAATAACAGCATATAGATCAATGGAACAGGATAGAGATTCCAGAAGCAAAACCTCAATTTCTCAACCAATTCATCTTCGACAAAGCCTCCACCACCAACCACTGGGGAGAGAAGAACCTAATTAGTAAATGGTGTTGCAAAAACTGGCTGACTACATGCAGAAGATTAAAACAAGACCCTTACCTATCATCATACACAAAAGTCAACTCTAAATGGATCAAAGACCTAAATGTAAAAACCTCAAACTATAAGAACCTTAGAAAATGCAGGAGACACCCCTATGGAAATTGGAACTGGCAATCAATTCCTGTTCAAAACCCCAAGTGCCCATGCCATAAGAGATAAGATAGACAAGTGTGACTTCAGCAAACTGACAAGCTTCTGCAAAGCCAAAGAAACTATCAAGAGAGCAGGGAGACAGCCCACAGACTGGGAAAAAATATTTGTCAACTGTGTATCTGATAAAGGATCTACAAAGAACTCAGACGGACCAAAAAGAAAAAAACAAACAGCCCCATTACAAAGTGGGCAAAATATATTAATAGATATTTCTCAAAAGAAGACATATGAGCAGCCAACAGATACATGAAAAAATTGCTCAGTCTCACTAGTCATCAAAGAAATGCAAATTAAAACCACACTGAGATACCACCTAACTCCAGTCAGGATGGCCAACACCAATAACTCAAAAAACAACAGATGCTGGAGAGGATGCCAGGAATAGGGAACACTTCTACACTGTTAGTGAGAGTAAACTAGTACAACATCTGTGGAAAACAGTTTGGCGATTCCTAAAAGGTCTAATAATCAACCTTCTATATGGCCCCACAATCCCCCTACTGGGAATATACCCAGAGGAACTCAAATCACTCTATGAAAAAGATACTTGCACATGCATGTTTATTGCAGATTCTGCAGTGGGGGGAGGCAGGGAACACTTTATCAACAAGGGTACCTGCATAATGAACATTTGTATACTTAACCCTGAATTGTACCCCACATCTTTAAAATAAAAATTAATTAACTAATAAAAGAAGTGGGCAAAAGACAGGAATACTTCTCAAAAGAAGACATAGGAGCAGCCAACAGACACATGAGAAAATGCTCAGCCTCACTAATCATCAGAGAAATACAAATCAAAACCACATTGAGATACCACCTACCTCCAGTAAGAATGGCTATCATTAATAAAACAAAAAACAGATGATGATGAGCATGCAAAGAAAAGGGAACACTTCTACATTGTTGGTGGGAATGCAAACTAGTTCAACCTTTATAGAAACCAGTGTGGCGATTTCTAAAATAACTAAAAATTGACCTTCCATATGACCAAGCAATCCCCCTTCTGGGAATATAGCCAGAGTAACTCAAATAATTCTACAAAAAAGATACCTACACATGCATGTTTATTGCAGCACTAGTCACGATAGCAAAAACATGGAACCAAACATGCTGCCCATTGAAAGTGGACTGGATTTTTTTTAAATGTGGCACATATACATGATGAAATATTATGCAATCATAAAGAAAGACAAAATTATGGACTTTGCAGCAATTTGGATGGATTTAGAGTCTGTCAGTCTCAGTGATCTATCACAGAAACAAAGAACTGAGTACTATATATTCTTATTCATAAATAGACCCTGAACACCTATTGTAATACTACAAGAAAGGGATTGACAGTAGTGAGACACTTGTGCAGGGGGGAGTGTAGACAATATCAATAAGGGTGCATGATCCCAATCCAGGCAAAGTGAGGTCCAATAGGAGGCCCAAAATTCACCTTTACCTAGACCACTTATGTACCCAATCCCCACATCTTTAAAAGAAAAAAAAAAGTCTAAAAAAGATCTAGATTAAGGAAATAGAAAATCCAGCTCTAATCTGTTCAAAGAAAATTCCTAAAGCAAAGGTTCTGAGAGGGATTCCCTCCAAATCCCCCTTGTACGCTACCGCTGTCTAGTACTGTATTTCGTTTCTATCTTGATTTTCTTTTAATTCCACATATTGGACATTATTGTTTCTTTGATGTACCCACAAGTTAATGATGTTCCTGTGCTGTGTCTGTTCTTGCGTCTTAGACCCATCTTTCAGGATTTATCCCCCAACTCCCTCCCTGACTTCATCTCCTATTACTCCCTCAACTCAGGTCACAGCAGCCACTGGCCTCCTCTATGTCAGTGCCTCCTTCCTTCTTGCCTGATGAGGGAGGGGAGGACCCAAAAAACTTGGAATTTATCTATAAAAATTGTGTATTTTTTATCATCATATGTTTAAACTTCAGTCACCTTCAAAGTCCTCTCCATTTGACGCAATACACCTACCGAGGCACTTCCCACTGCTCAAAACAGTTTTTGAACTCATCGATTTTGATGCCTTTTAGTGCTTCTGCCATTTTTCATTTCATCTCTTCTACATCAGCAAAATGTTTCCCTTTGAGGACTTTTTTCATCCGGGGAAACAAAAAAAAAAAAGTTGCTCAGGGCAAGATCAAATGAATAGGGTGGGTGAGGCCCAGGGATCATGCTGTTTTGCGTCAAAATCTGCTGAACACTCAGCTCCATGGGCAGGTGTGCCTTTAAATCACCCATCATGAAAGGGGCAACATGTTGAAAGAATCTCCAAAAAAATTCACTGAAGCCAAACAAAGTCTCTCACAACAATGCAAGCTGGCACACTGATGCAGATGGGTTCCTAGAACACTAACCCAACAGGATAAGCCTGTCCTACAAGAGGCCCACCCTCCAAAAGATAATTCCAGAGTTTTTTTGGTACCCTCTCATTTTTTTCTTCAGCATATTTACTATTTCTACATACTATACAACTTACATTTTCAATTTATTTTATTGTCTGTCTCCCTCTGTTAGAATACAAGCCTCAAGAAAACTAAGACTTTTTCCTGTTTTATTCTTCACTGTGCACCCTGTGTCTAGCACATAGAAGGCACTCCACATACATTTCTTGAATCAATTAATTAATAAATGGAAAAAAGTATTGGCTACAACTAAACAGTTTCTTGATAAAATGCTTTAACCAACTAGAAACAGAGGCAGTCTCCTTAAACTGATAAAGGAAGAATGGGAAAAGACTGGGAGGGAGAGATTCTCTAACCTCAGAAAAAGTGTATCAAAAAAACTACAACAAACAACACGCTTCTGGTAAAACCATAAAAGCACTCCCTTTGTTATCAAGAACAAAACATTCTACTCATTATCGCCAATTCAAATCATCATTGCATTGAAGGACAAGGCACAATGAAGAACACAAAAGAAAAGAGAAGAAATGGAAGGTTCATAATTCAAGGACAGTCTAGCCCACCACACACAAAACACCCCACAGTCTGTAGAGACAAACTTACTAAAATTCATCAGATTTTATCATTTCTACTACATAGAACTTAAATGTTATATTTTAATATAGATATAATATTATGTATTTTAATAGAAGTTAAAGGTTATACTGCAATTGAATGCATTTCCAGAGACAAGATGAAGAAAAATATATTGCATTTTTATATGCTAGCAAAGGACATACAAGAAATAAAACTTGAGAAAAATGGTCACTTATAACAACAATAAAACATAAATTCTGTTTTCAGATTTAAATTCTTGATCTGTGTTGTATGTATTTTTTTGGATGATGAGGGAAGAATCCAATGCACTTATTTACATATGGATAACCAGTTGTTCCATTAATCTGCAATATCAGCTCAGTTGTATATCAGGTTTAACTGATCAGGTAACTGAGCAATTTCCGAGCTCTTAATTCTGTCAATTTGAACCATTGTGAAACTGTCATTCTTATACATCAAAAACAGTTAAGTATTGGCAATGTCATATGGTTCAGCTCATTATTATATTGGTGTATTTATTTATTTAGGGTACTGCATAGTCTTAATTAATACAGCTTCATAGTTAGCTTTGGTTTCTTTCTGGAAAGTATTTCAGTCTAGTTCTTCTTTAGAAGTGCACTGGTTATTCTTGGGCCTTTGGTCTTTTATATAATTAGAATCTGTTTACTATTTTCAAAAAAATATCACTCACTATTTTTAATTGAGATTGCACTGACTTACAGAGCTTCACTTGTGGCACCAAAAAGTGAACACAATGTTTTTTTGCCATTACCATTAGTGCTGAATAAGTGGGATTGAACTATGTGAATTATTTCACATTTTTTAACTTATAAATATGCAGGAGAAACCATGGACATTCCATCGTGGCATTTAAGTCCTAAAGAAACAAAGACCTAATCGGTAGTTTTCTTCCATATTTCTTTTCTTAAGGTTTTGGTAAAGCATGTGCAGGGAAGAGAGCAGTGGTCATAGGGAAGGGGCTTCCGGAAGTGGCAGTAGCAGGGGAGGGACTGAGAGGAGACACAAATTTGCAAGGCCCACTTCTAAATAGAGAAACATCTCACTTATGTCTGTGGAGCACGGCATTAAAGGCGAGTCCATCTGTCCAGCTGGTGGTAAAGTTGAGGACATTGACTTGGCTATAGGGCCTGGTGGTCTGACGCACCCAGCTCAGAAGGATCTTCTCGCTGTTTGTCTGCTGCAGGTCTGACATGACATCCTTCATGACATCTTTTACCTATTAAGAGAAACCAGACCTGCCTATTATTAATTCAGTTGACTCAGTCAAGCCCTCGAATACGTAATATTAGACTAAATAACCATTATGGATCAGGTCATCAGGATTCATTTTATTTCAATTTTTTCTTTAAGCATTAGAAATATGCATTTTAATACTGATTATTTTTGGTACAAGGATTTATTAGCAATTCTTACCTCATTTTTACACATTACTGTATTTTCTATATCTTAGACAATACTTGTAATATTTGGATACAATGAATAATACTTCTATAGTCAAAAATATTATATTTTTAACACTATACATTTATAAAAATCTTTTCAAATAAAGAAAATCTAATCTTTATTTTCTACAAAAATAAGGAAGAACTTTTGACTGATGAAATCAAAGAATGAAGTTCCTTTCCTGATAGCAATAACAATTATACTCTAGAACTAACATTTACTATTATTATTCTAAAGTAGTACATACGGTCTAAGAACGTGCTCAGTGAATGATGTGGACTTGCTAAAGGGACACAGAAGACAACTCAAAGGGCTCACACTGGCCAAATCTAGGACAACCTGAACAGCAAAATGAGTAAGTGCAAAAGATTATAACCTACATAAAAAACCGTGAGTCTACATTGATATGTGAATGAATGAGTGAATGGACAGATAAGACAGAGAAACAAGAGACAATGGGGAGCTCTTTCTTACAAGCAGAAAGTCAACTAATAAATGTATAAGGAATGATGAAATTAGGAAATTATTACTTGTCAAGTATCATAATAGTAACTGACCCGGGGAAAAATTGTGAATGGATGCTAAAGCTAACAAATAAAAGTTTGATAATAACCAAATATTTACACAACCTCAAAGTATTTTTCACCAGAAGATACTTTTAGTAACAAAGGGTAATCAATTCACAGTGAAGAAACTTGGCAGATACCACCTTAACCAATCAAAGTTAACACTGCCACAAAAAGAATGAACAGACAGCACGTGCCCCTGATATGGTGCACTTAGAAGAACTCCCATCACTTTTGAGTCATTCCTGACAAAAATGAATAACCTGAATCTAATCTTGAGGAAACCTCAGCCAAGCCCACATGGAGATACATTCTACAAAATAACCAATTGGGTGTGATGGCTCGCGCCTGTAATCCCAGCACTTAGAGAGGCCAAGGCAGGAAGATCGCTTGAGCCCAGGAGTTTGAGAGCACCCTGGGCAAAATAGTGAGACTTTTTCTCAATGAAAATAAAAATTTAAAAATTAGCTGGGCATGGTAATCTGTGCCTGTAGTCCCAGCTACACAGGAGGCTGAGGTGGAAGGATTGCCTAAGCCCAGGAAATCGAAGCTGCAGTGAGCCGTGATTGCCGTGACTGTGCCACTGCACTCCAGCCGAGGCAAGAGAGTAAGACCCCAACTCAACAACAAGAATAGCAAAATCAATATCAAGGCTCAAAAACTGATTCAGGATTAAAGAGGACTAAAGAGACATGACAAATAAAGGCATGATCTTGGATTTTCTTTTACTACAAAGGATATTATTGAGGCAATTAACAAAATCTTCTTAAGATCTGTACATTACACAATTGCATTATTTCAATGTTGTTTTCTTGACTTTAATAATTATAAATTGTTTTAGATGTAATGTAATAATCATATCATATAATATTAGCATTATAAATATTAATATATATTTTATTTTATCAAAATAATATCGGGCTTATGTAAGAGAGTTCCTTGCTTTTAGAAGAATGTCCTGTTTTTAGAAAATACACACTGAAGTATTTAGGCAGAAGAGAGAGAGTGCACAAAGGAAATACAGGCAACTGTTAACATTTGGGGACTCTGAGTGAAGGATATTTTGGAAATTCTTTAAACAATTCTTGCAACTTTTCTACATATCAGATGCATCTATTTGTTAAATATAACACTTAAAAGTAGTTGCTTTTTTTCTATGCCAAGAAAATAGAGCATTTTGTCAGCCTCTTTCATTCTAAACTGTTGAGTTGAATTATGTTCCCTAAAATTAATATGCTGATGTCCTAACCCCCAGTACTTTAAAATGAGGCTTGATTTGAAAATCAGATGTAACTAGTTAAGATGATTACACACAGAAGTAGCATAGGCCCTAAATCCAATATGACTGGTGTCCTTACAAAAAGAGGACATTTAGACACAGACATGCACACAGGGAAGACGTCATGTGAATACTGAAGTTATGCTGCTGCAGGCCAAGGAGCCCCAAAGACAACCACGAGAAGCTGGGAGAGAGGCATAAGACAGAACCTCCCTCAGAGCACTAATAAAGAATCAACTCTGCAGACACCTTAACCTTGTACTTATAACCTCCAAAACTGCAAAACAGCACATTTCTGTTGTTCAAGCCAAGCATCTTGTGGTACTTGGTTATGGCAGTCCTCAGAAATCTACACACAAACAATACATTGTCAACTTCTATCAAAAAGTTATTAGAAATGTCCCCACCTGCCAGTGCAAAATGATGCTCCAAAGTAATCCCAGGGTCAGTTTGTGATTTCCATCTACAATGTCAGTTCCACCTATATTTACTAATTCCACCTATTAAAACAAAAATGTCACTTTTAAGACAATTTCTTCAACTCCAGGTTTTTGTTTTGGAACATTTGGACAGCAATATAAGTGAGTGATAAGAGTAATTTCATTTTAGAGAATCAGGTAAACCTAAAATGTATTATTTTTACAATAAATTTATGGTAAATAACACAATAACAAATTTTATTGCATTATTTATACAACACATTAGTAAAGGCATCAGAAAAAGCACGACTGTTCCCTCACTCACAGAAAAGCTTCAATATTTCTCTTAAAAAAAAAAAAATGTTTCCAAGTATCAGTTCATGCCAATGCATCAAACAGGTGGTTGTTTCACAATAAATAATGCTAATGGCAGCACGGAACCCCAAAATTCACATTACAAGCTTACATTATTCTGATGTAAAACCTGCAGCACTCTGTTGACGTTATTTAAGGCATGTACCCTTGTGGAGCCACGTTCCTTCGGCTGGAAAATAAAACACAAACATAAATAAGACTGATTGTCCCTCCATGTGCCTGACAAGCACTGACACTGAGATGTATCTAGAACAGCAGTTCGGCACACAGGCCCCGTGGAGGCAGGAGCTCTGGCTGATGTCTCGGGCCACCATCCTGAAGGTTAGTGTTTACAATTCGCACATCCTCCAACTAACAACACCTTAAGATCCCAGCTCCTTAACTTGCCTGCATATTGGAATCTTCTAGGCAGTTTCAAAAAAAAATATCAATGCCTGTACCCCACCCCCGAAGACTGTGACTTAATGGGCCTAGGGTGTGGCATGGATTTGGAATTTTTAAAAGATTGCCCATGATATTAAAACCAATCCAAGTGATTCTAATTCCATGTTTGGAAATCGATGCTCTAGGAATGAAGCTTCTTTTATCTAAATTGATCTGGGTGCAGGAAGCTTTAGAAGTTGTGTCTGCTTTGTACTGCCCAGGTGTGGACAGAGCAAGCAGGATTTAGAGGCACTATTCCAGGACCCAGGTAGAATTAACAGAGCCCACTCAGAAGGCAGACATTCTCTCCTGGGAAAGGCAATCCAGGCAGCTTCTTTCTACTTCACTGGCTAGGGAATGTTATCTGAGAGAGAGAGATCAGTCTTTCCAGCAGGTATCTGCCCACCGCCTGAAGGGCAAATGGAGAGTATGACACCCCACACTTGAACAAGAAAGAAAGTCATCGCCGAAAGTGGCTCTCTCTATATTATTATGATAATTCTACATCTACTGTTCACATTTGTACCCATAAAATGCATCCTCTCCATGAGCAGAATTACCTCTGCATGAGTAATATATACTTCATACATAAAGTAATAAAGTTAGATTTGAAGGAGAAGCCCAATGAAAATAATACCAAAAACTGGATCAGAACAGTTGCCATAGTCTTTAACAACTATTTTTCAAAATATTTAAGATTCAAATATGTTTGCCTCTAGACTTTCCACTATTCAAAACATGCCATCTTTACAAATCTATTTTGTTTTAAATTCTCAACCTGGGCTGTCCCAGAGCAACACACATTTAAAGTAATTTTATCTTTGCTAAAAATCGAGGCCTCACAAAATCCGAAAAATTCTTCTACCAAAGCATTACCTAAGACACTTTTTTTAAATGGAAAAATAAATAAATAAATAAAATGCTCCTCCTTCAACTTTTACATTTTAAAGTTTACCTACTGGGGTCATCAAGTATCAGTAATGGTCAGAGATATTCCCTTAGCTTCATTCTCAAAGATGACTCACTCACCAGGGATGTTCCTATGAGGCCTTCTAGAAGATCCAACAGCTTCCTTCCATCTTTGAGGTCTGTGAACATATCATTGATGGGTGGCTTCCCACTCTATAAAAAAAAGGAAAAGAAAAAATATGGGTTACTTCAACAGCAGAAATCCCGTATATACCTAGCAGATTAATGAGGAATTTCATTTTTTCCCAATTAAAAAATTCTAGATGATCTACAGACTACCCAAGTTTGCCTTGTATAGAAAGAAGTACAGGGCAACCCCATCGGCTCCCCTCCCACTGTGGGAGCTTTTCTGTCCTCTTAATAAATCCTGCTTTTTTTAAAAAAAGAAAAAAGTACAAATGCCAAGAATTTTGAAATCCCATAAAGAACATTTTAAACTGAAAGATATAAATTGCATTATTTCCTAGAGAGGGAGCAAATAAAGCTATGGTTAATGTTAATGTGTCTTGAGTATTGTATATGTTCCTGAGAAATCAAAGACAGAGAAATGCTTTAAAAATATGAATGAGCACATAGCACCTGGGTGCAGAGGTCAACTAAGTGTGCGGGTTCTTACCTGATAGCTAGATTTTTTTTTTCCTGGTATCTCACTCAGTTGCCAGGCTCTGAAATGCAGTGGCACGTTCACAGCTCTCCACAGTCAAAGATTCCTGGGCTCAGGTGATCCTCCCTCCTAAGGCTCCCAAAGTATTGGGATTACAGGTGTGAGCCACTGTGCCCAACCCCATGGCTGGATTTCATATTCACGGTATAAAGATGTCTTTTGGAATTTCCACTATAGGAACAGGTGATTTTTTTTTTCATCAATTTCAGCACTGAAGTCCTAAGTGCATATACCTGGTCATTAATTCCTTAACAATTTAAGGCACTTTGGGCTCTGTGTTTAAGTCTAGCACCAATCTAGGACTTAGACTGATAAAATTTACAGAATTCCTAAATTCTTGTCTCTGACTAATAAATAACATTAACTTCCACAGATAATCATACCCGTGTCTGATGCCAGAAAATTCCACTCTATTCACTGTAAGTCCGACAGATCCTTACCCGTCTTTGATAGGATAGGTTGTGTGTAACACTGTGATCACCGCATAGAAAATCAGAAAGCCTTGGTTTTAAGCCCAGTTTGACCATTAACTACCTGATGAACCTGGCCCAGCTACCTAACTTCCTTATAAATTACAAGTTATTAGAAAGATAAAAAAATAAAATAATATATGAAAAACCCTGAAAACTATAAAACAAAATGTAATAAATATATCATCTTAGATCAAGGGATTCCCTTCTAAAATGGAATCTCCTAGTTCCTGTCAATAATATTTTATAACCAATAATTATTCATCTTTCTGTAATTCTCACATTAAAAAATAAATACATATCGGTCATGTGAAGCAAAATTTTACTCTGAGCTTGAAATGGAGAGGGTGATGAGGAAGCCATTCTGAAGTTCCCAAAAATGTTGCATTACTCCTTTCTTCCTCCCTTCCTTATTCCTTACCTGTTTGTAAGTGTTAGGTATAGTCAACTAATAATTTTTAATAATGCACCTCTTGCATGGATCATATACTCTAAATAAGAGAAAGTACAGCAGAATTTTCACCACAGAATCAGTAAAGAATAAACCGATACTTATTTGTATCTGAAACAAAGCGGTTTTTCTATCCCCAGCTATCTTTTTCATGGTCAGTGATAGGGTCAGGGACACAAAGGTTATCTCCAAGGACCACAGTAACAGATTTGCATGATGCAGGAGTCTCAGGCAGGACTCCTGGAAGCAGAACAAGGGGAAATTTCCTGTACACTGAAGACTTGCTATCAATATTAGTAAAAGCAAAGCGTTGAAGTGGTCCTCGTCCTTTGCCCAGCCCTCATCCTCCTCCTCCCACAAACAACCAAAGGGTTGAGAATTAGCCACCAAATAATGAGATTCCCTTACAGGTCTTAGTCATAGCAAAGCAACAAGAACATAGGCAAAGTGCATGGACAAATAAAAGAGGTTATCTAGGCACAGAAAGGATCTTAGGAAATACTGATGGTAAAAGTAGTTAATACAATATCTGAGCAGCATTTAATCCTTCTCAAATCCACTGTTCAAATTCCAAAAATAAATTAAAAAATTAAAAAACCAAAAACAGCATAATATTTTAAAAGTATAAAAATCTGTCCGTATTAGAAATAACTATGAAGGTCCACCTGTAGGCAAAAAGACTCTTATTAGCAGCAGAATTGGGAGGAAATTGCTTGACCTTTCTGTATCTATTTGTGTATCTGCTGAAAACAAAGATGGCATGTTTAGTACATGGTTGATATTATCATTTATGCCACAAGCATAACTTTAGTGTTTTCTACTGTCATAAAAGTGCCATAAAATATCAACAATATCTAAAAGGACTAAGAAAACAAGCACTCCTTCATCTCAGGCAGGAAGGTAAAAAAGCAGGCTTTGAACATAAAAATGTGTTAGCATCAACTCACAAGTCTCAAATTCACTAATTTGTCACATGATGACCCGTAGGGCTATATTCCTACAAGTAGCAACCTTTTGCCATAATGTGAAAGCTGCCACAGGCAATATATTAAAAAATGAGGCAACTGAAGCAACTATGTTCCAATAAAATTTTATTTATGGACTCTGAAATTTGAATATCATGTCACAAAATATTAGCCTTCTTTTGATTTTCTGCAAACACCTAAAAATGTAAAAACAGGTCCTAGCTCATGGGCCATACAAAAACAGGCAGTAGCCATAATTCTATAAGAAAGGGATTGGGAGTAGCGGGAAACTACCAGGGGAGTTGGGGGGTGGGATTGGCAGTAGTAGGAAACTGCTAGGGGAGTGAAGGGCACAACTCATCAAGAAGGTTACCTGCATAATGAACATTTGTATACTTAACCCTGAATTGTAGCCCACATCTTTAAAATAAAAACAAAAAAATAGGCAGTAGAAATGTGAAATGTTCTTAGACATAACAGTAGCAAGCACTTACCATATATCAGATATGCTCTAATAGAGATTTGGATGTATTATTCACAAGTACTAGTTACTTCTTTATGATACTATTTTAAGGTTAATACCATCATAGTGCCCATTTTACAGGTGAAGAAAATGAGACAGAAGTGACATGACAAGTGAGAGGCGAAACGAGGATATGATACTAAAAATTTGGTTCCAAACTCACATTCTCAAGATCTGTGCTATATAACCACTAAAATGATGAGGGTACAGGACTGTGACATATAGGGAAGGAAATATTTAATCACTGGAAGTGGAATGGGTTACATTTAATGACTTCCCAAAGAGGGCAACAAGATATATACCACATTTCAATGAATTCAAAATGAAGACTTTTTTCCTAGCACACCACTTTACAGCATGTCTGGTGTTTCAGTATCACATGGGATCTACTCTGGGAAATAGTTTGGAAATGTCAGAAGTCATCTTTTAACAAAAATAAAAACTGATTCATCTTGACAATTAACCTCTTATTTAAATTGTGAAATCTCTGCAAAGACTTATTTGCAGAGACTTCTCTGACAGAGGGAATACAGCTTCATAATCCAATTGAACAAATATATGGTGAATACCTCCTTTGTGCTTGGTCCTGCAGAAATGCCAAGTTCAGGTCACCCTCCTCATTTACAAGAGGTTTTCATAGTTTTCCAATAAATAAAAAATGGTACAAATGAACAATCTTGAACTTGGGGATTCAGATAAGTCTTGGGTCACATTTAACTTAAAAAAAAAAATTAAAAGAGGCCAGGCACGGTGGCTCACTCCTGTAATCCCAGCACTTTGGGAAGCCAAGGAGAGAGGATTGCTTGAGGCAAGGAGTTCAAGACCAGCCTAGACAATAGCAAGACTAGACTCTATAAAAATATATATTTGCTCAAGAGGCTGAGACAGGAGGATTGCTTAAACCCAGGAGTTTGAGACTGCTGTGAGCTATAATAATCACACCACTGTACTCCAACCTGGGTGACAGAGTGAGACCTTGTCTCAAAAAAAAAAGCAACGTGTATGTGGTATGAATCCAGATGACAGATGATACGGTCCTGGAGTGACCAGTTATGGTCCTGCAGTGACCAGCTTTGACTGTCCCCACCTCTCATTTCTATCTAACATCACCATTTTGACAAAAGAGACCAATGTTATTAACACTAGTAGCTGGACCACTACTACCACTAGATTTTAAAATCTTACAGCACAAAGGCAAACTGTCACCACAATGAACGAGGAGAAACCAGGAATCTGTTGGGGAGCGAGGGCTACAAACACCTACATGTGATGGTATAACTGAGTAAAGCAGACCTGCAGACCCCAGTCCCACCTGGAAAATCAGCTTGCTCTGAAGGCTGAAGTGGCAGCTATCTCAGTTCCAGCCAAGGGTGGCCAGTGGAAATTCAGGTCCTGTTGGCAAAACTTCTCATTTTTCAAAAGAAGTTGGAAATCTGAATTTATATGTAATACTATAATTCTCTAGTATTATATACATATATATAAATACTATATATAATACTATTATATTATATAATTTTGTAATTATATAATATATATATAAAATACTAGAGAATTATATGCAATTCTCCAGTATTTGTAATTTCCTAAAACATTGTGCCAGACAACTGAATCTTGTCTACATGCATACCAGGTCATAGGGTAGCTGATGAGACATCTCCACAGAGCGTGAAATAAAGGAGTAGTCAACAATAAGTCCCTTGAGGAATTGGAAAACTCTGTGGAAAGGACACACATACACACACATACAAACATACACACATCTATCCACAGACTGGGAATATGATTAATTGCAAAATCCTACCTTCTCTAATAGTAGAGTCACTATTTTTGCTCAGACCAAACACAAAGGAGTCATTCCTGATTCACTCCCTTTCACTCCCTCCCCAACTCTATCTCACCCACCTCCAAAAATACATCCCAACTGTTACCACTCCTCATCATCATTGCACCAACTCTAGTCCAGTCATTACCTCTTGCCTGAACTTTAGCGTCAGCCAACTCACCTCTTTGGTTCTATATAATAGTCAGAATAATTCAGATTTTAATGTGCAGACCTTATCTTGTCATTTCCCTGCTAAAACCTAATGGGCTCCCATTACAGGCAAATCCAATCAACTCCAAAAAGATCTTACAAGATCTGTGCCCACCCCCTCTGATCTGATTCTGTATTATTCTCCACCTTCAATATTTCTAGTTATTTTCACCCTAAATCCAGTAACCATAGATAAAAACAATCTGTTGGAGAAAAAAAGAGCAAGAAAGTAAGATTTAGGAAGTGCAGTTTGGAGTTCTTAAAAGAGTGATATGCTAATACTTTGTATCAACAACAAACAAACCAGAAGTTGAACTGTGCCTTAGATTTTCCAAGTGGAAGATTAATCAGTGCCTACTTTATGTTGAATAGCATGCCAACATTGAGAAGACAAAAGCAGTCCTTACATTCAAGGCACTCAAAATGCAAATATAGTCTTGCATTACTTAACAACATAAATACAACCTGAGATATGGTGTCGACAGGTGATTTCTTCATTGTGGGAACATCACAGAGTGCACTTACACAAAACTAAATGATATAGCCTATTTTATACCTCGGTTATACAGTCTAGCCTCTCGCTCTTAGGCTACAAACCTATACAGCATATGACTGTACTGATTACTAAAGGATTGTAACACAATAGCAAGCATTTGTATATCTAAATATATCTAAGGACAGAAAATGTATGAGAGAGGATCCCCCAAAATGGAATTTATTTACAAAAAATGGTGTATTTATTCTTACATATTTAAACTTCAGTCACCTTCAAAGTATTCTCCATTTGTTGATACAATTCACCTCCCAAGATGCTTTTTCCACTGCTCAAAACAGTTTCTAATCTTGTCAACTTTGATGCCTTTCAGTGTGCTTCTGCCATTTTTTATTTCACCTTTTCCACATCGGCAAAACATTTCCCTTTTAGGACTTTTTTATTCGTGGGGCAAGATCAGGTAAATAGGGAGGGTGGGGGCTGTGGTCATGCCATTTCTGATCAAAACCGGTAAACACTCAGCACGGTGTGAGTAAATCACTCACCATGAAATGGGCAAACACGCTGAAAGAATCTCCAAAACAAACTTCACTGAAGCCAAAAAGAGACTCTCAAAACAACACTAGCCAATGAGTTACTAGAACACTTACCGTTGCGTGGAAGCCTGTGCCACAAGGGGCCCACCCTCCAAAATATAATTCTGGATTTTTGGGGGATCGCCCCTCATACGGTAAACGAGGTTTTAAACATGGAACACCTGCATAGGACACTTACTATGAATAGACCTTGAAGGACTGGAAGTTGCTCTGGTGAGTCAGTGAGTGAGAGGTGAGTAAATGTGAAGGCCTAGGACATTTCTGTATACTAATGAAGACTATAAACACTGCATACTTAGGCTATACTACATTTATTTTTAAATATTTTTCTTTCCTCAATAATAAATAAAACTTAGCTTACAGTAGCTTTTTTCTTTGTAAACTTTTTGACTTTTTTTAACTTTTTGACTCTTTTGTAATAACACTTAGCTTAACACGCAAACCCATCGTATAGCTGCACAAAGACATTTTGTTTCTTTATATTCTTATATATAAGCTTTTTTCTATTTTTAGAACTCTTATTTTTAAATTTTTAAGTTTTTTTTAAAAGCATAGACCCACACATACACATGAGCCTAGGCCTACCCAGGGTCAAGATCATCAATATCACTGTCTTCCACCTCCATATCTAATCTCGCTGAAAGGTCTTCAGAGTCAACAACACACATGGAACTATCATCGTCTATGATAACAATGCCTTCCTCTGGAATATCTCCTGAAGGACTTGCCTCAGGCTATTTTAGGGTTTACTTTTTTTAATAAGTAGAAGACAAACAGACATATAAGGAATGCTTTGTGTTATGACCTTATAACAGCTATGCTGTCACTAGGTGATAGGAATTTTTCAGCTCCAATATGATAGGACAGGACCACTCCCATATATGTGGTCCATCATTGACCAAAACACTGTTATGCTGCACATGACTGTACAGTACAAAAACAGTACTAACACAACATGGTGAGCACAGTATTGGACTTACGATCTAGCCTGATCCCGCCAAAATCATACAAAATAATCTGTCCAATAATTTACCTACTAAACCCATTATAAATAATCAAATTATAACAGTATAATAAAGAGTAGCATGAGAAGACAAGAATTAAGAAAGAACCAACATGTATGATGAGTATATCTTATGAACAAAAACAAAATTTGAAAAATTTGACACTGGTTGACTAGTCTGTTATTTACTTACAACTGTTATTTACTTACAACCTATTTTCAAAGCAGGATTTGAGACCATTAAATTCAGTTACAATTCCCACTGTTCACCATGTGTGTGCAAATGGCATATATATGAGTATATACGACATATTTATATATATATGTATATACACAGAAAGCATATATACCATAATATATCTGCGTTCTTCTCAAATTAATCTGATGCCCCTGATCAATTAAAACATGATGACCCAGCATCTAATGATATATTGTAAGTTTTAGTCTTTCTCTCTCTCATTTGTTTTTTCCAAGGAGTTGACTAATTTAAAAATTCAAAAATAAATCATTCAGTTTAATATTTCTCCATAGTTTCAACCAGAATCTTTAGCTTATGAATCCACATCTCAACACTGATACAAATACAGCACCCTTTTTGGTTCTTGTAATTCTTTATCTTCTTAAAAAATCAATGATGCGTCAGTGAGCACAATGTACAATATCATCTTAGCTAATGATAATATGTTTACATGTAAATACATTTTTAAGGTATTTCACAATAAAATGTTATACTTTTTTCTCTTGGTGGTGGAATTAATAGTTAGAAATTTTTTCTTTGGATTTCTTCTATTATCTAATTGTTCACAATGTCTATATGTTATTGCTTAAAATAAATAAGATTTTTTAAAAGAAGGCTGCCTCTAGTCAAGATTAAGAAAAAATGATAAAATTAGACTCATCTCAATTATAAAATATGCAGTTTAATAAAAGAAATGAAGACTGTTATTGTCCTCAATATTTACTTTTAGGACTGAACTCCATGGAGAAAGAACGAAAGCAACATTGCTTCTGTCAGAGAAGGCTGAAAGCTTCCAAGGGCATTGAAATAATGTCTAACGAGGTCCTTAAACACCTTGACAAGGAAAACCAGCAAGATGTACTATAGTCACTTAAACAACCAATGAGTGCAGGACTTTCAGCCATTCTCTTTAAGAATTTATGGTAGTCAGCACACGTTCTTAAGAAATGAAAAAAAAAATTCTATTTAGAAGCTTGCTTGGAAGGAGACAGGGCAAGAAGAAAAGGAAGAGAGAGAGAGATACAGACAACAGAAACAGGTGACTCAGGTAAGCACACATTATGCCACATTAGCTACGAGGCCATGATTTACAGAGTGTTCATACTGAAATCAAACCAATAAAGGCACATCCACCTTTAAAACTACAAAATACTATAAAATACATGCTAAACCAGGGAATCACAAGTCATACAGACATGTAACAGAATTTTCCCCTTGATTTTAGTAAGAGAAGTAACTAGTTTGGTAATGGAAATAACTGGGATAATAAGAAACCAAGTAAGGGGGTCAGACACCTGGCGGCCAGGGGCAGGAGCCATGGACATGCACTCCATGGACAAATAATCAGGCGCAGTCTGGAGGTTGAATAAACCCCAACTCCATATGCACGCCAGGCAAGCCTGTAGGCAAGCTTGGTAAACAAGACAGCTCATTCCACATGTGCAAAGCAGTGGAAATGTCTGAAGAATGTAGTTTCTCAAAATTAGGCTTCCATGGAACCAGGGTGAGGCACTATCATATCATTGATAATGATAATGTAAAGGTAAATAAAATGAAATTTCCTTTGTTCAACAAAGGAAAGAGAACTACCCTGCTCCTTCTCTCTCCTTAGGGCATCTCCTTAAAAATATAATAGACCCAATTTTTTGGTCAGGAGTTGGACAAAGCCAGTCTCCAGTTTTACAAGGTAAAGATAAATCAGGAGTGTCTCAGCAGGGGGACAGGAAACCATCACAAGGCATATCCATTTGTCTCTGGTAGAGACAAGTGTTCATTGTTCTTCCTTCAACTTTACTGTATATTTGTATGAAATTCTGTCCAGATCTTGCAGGGTTTTTTTGTTTGTTTGTTTGTCTGTTTGTTTTTGTTTTTTTGAATTGGAGTCTCACGTCATTGCCCAGGCTGGAGGACCGTGGCACACTCACGGCCACCCCAGTGTCGACCTGCTAGACTCCAGCGATCCTTCTGCCTCAGCCTTCCAAGTAGATAGAACTACAGGTGCACGCTATCACACCCAGCTAAATTTTGATTTATTGTAGAGACGAAGTCTCACCAGGTTGCCCAGGCTGGCCTCAAACCCTCAGGCTCAGGCAATCCACTCACCTCAGCCTCCCAAAGTGCTGGGATTACAAGCTGCGCCACTGAGCCCGGCCTGACTCTGTAGTTTTTAGCCAACTGTCTGCATGCACTAAATCGGATATACATACTCAACTATTTTGTGTTTTCTCTGTATTCTGCATTGGTACTAAGGGGTGCCCATGTCAGTCGGATTTTCTTACTTCCCCAACAGACAACAACAAAAATACGAGTGTCAGTTTCCCTCCAAGTCTGACTCCTATCATGGTTGGTGGATGCCTACCTGCAGTGATTGGCGTAAAAGCTTCCTAGGACAGGGACGGCTGGAAATGGGTCCAGTGTCTCCTTGCTCTGTGGCTAGATAGAGCTTCTTCCCCCTCAGACCACCACCTCTTCAGCAATCTCCTCTTTAGAGTTCACAGTCCACCGTGGCTTAAGCCTACCTATTGCTGCACCACCAGAGCCCATCTCTGAAACTGGAGATGGTGGGGCTACACTGGGCTGAATGAAACAATCTCAAGGAAAATGGCTCAGTTCACCCCTTCCAAGACAAAGGGTGAAAAGTCATTTCCTCGCAGCAGATCAATCCCTAAATTGATCATTAATTACAAAGTCTTAACAAATTTGTTTCACAATTACAAATACCAATAAGCCAAAATCATCTAATAAGTATTTTACTGTAAGTTTACTTTTAGTTATTTACTCAGATTTTTGTCGTTGTTATTGAGATAGGGTCTCACTCTGTCACCCAGGCTGGAGAACAGTAGTGAAATCACAGCTCACTCCAGTTGTAAGCTTAGCTTGAGTAATCTTCTTGCCTCATTCTCCCAAATAGCTGGGACTACAGACGCATGCCACCACACCTGTCTAATTTTTTTTTTTTTTTTTTGGTACAGACAGGGTCTCACTTTGTTGCCCAGGCTGGTCTTGAACTCCTGGCCTCAAGTGATCATCTGCCTTAGCCTCCCAAAGCGCTGGGATTACAGACGTGAGCTACCACACCTGTTCTAAGTACTTGATATGTACAAAGCACAGTGTATTAAAAATATTTAGCATTTGTACTTTAATCACTTGTTTTTAACTTAAACTAGATGAAATTCATTTTGAAAGTATAATTTTGAGACAAAAACAAATCCTATTGAATGAAAAAAACAAACAACAACAAAAAGCATAGCAAAACATATCTGGTAGTTGATGTTTAAGACTACAGAGTGCATTTTTTTTGCTTTTTAGAGGAATTAGTAAATAAACATATATGGAAATTTGTATTTAAGAAACTACATGAATGGGTATGGCTCCTAAAACAATTAATTGAGTTGCCATACTTAAGAAATAATTGAGTTGCCATACTTAAGAAAAACACCAATGCCAGACCCAATGTGTAATTCTCCAAGTGCAAGCCTCTGCTACAGATGGTATTTATCATCACACAAGAAGCCTGCCAGTCTCTTTACAGTACTAACAAGAGAACTGAACATACACGTGAGAAAATGGTCTGGGCTGCTTTTTCTGCACCCGATGTACAAATCACCCTCCACATCTTTATCCACACTATTTTTGTGATCATCGATTTTTAACAAGAAAACAGTAGAAGAAACAATAGGACACTGAAAGCAATGTCCCACCGTCTCCAAAAGAAACATGTCTGAATAGACATAGAATAGACATGAATAAACACATTGGAATCCATAAAAAACACTTTGCAGTTTTCCTCTCTTACGTTCTGTGCATTTGGATTTCAAGTTAGGAACTGTAACTTACAGGAAAACTTGGCTCATATCTGTCTTAGGAAAGGAAAAAGCAGAGATCTGCCCAAACTAAAGTTCAGCATTTTTAAGTTTGCATTTTCTCTACCTAACCTGTATTTGTTAAACCTCTTTTGAGAATCGTTTCACCAAACTGATAAAAGAGCTTCTGCAATTTGTACATTCTCAGTGGCACCAGATGAGCAGCTCTGAAAGTCAGCCAAAGAAAATGCAGGCTCAAAGTCAGAACAAATTTCCCAACAGTAAAGCAATGAAGGCTTCGCTGCCTCCCTTGGGAGACCAGCCTGATAACAAACCAGAGGCTTGAAAATTAGAAGGAGCAAAGCACTCAGGTTTTACATACCATACAATGGAATAAAGTGCTTAATGAGCCAATGCTTTTTTTCCATTTCTGCTGATACTTGTAGCACAGATCAGCGATATAACAAGTCAGGGGAACTGATCGCGTTTTTATTTAACATTTCTAAATAATTATAATCTCCTATATGCTTCCCAGCAATGCCTCAATATATCTTAGCAATATGAGAAAAGTAATAATGATCAAGTGTATTTTACGGCTACAGGAATGTAGCGCAAGTGACCTGAAAAAATTGGTGAATAATTTGCCTGAGGTCATAAATAAACGAGCAGATATCCAAGAATAAGTGTTTAATTTCCTAACTCTTAGCTCCCTTAGATAATCATTTTCTCTTGCACTCTTCATAACTTTTCAAAATTCAAGAACCGTAATTTACACTACATGACTTCTCAGGATGATCAAACTCCAACACATTGTATACTTTGTGGCATATTAACAAAGATTTGCAGCAAAAGGAATATATATTTATAGTGAGTGTTGTCTTAGCTATTGCATATTCATATATAATTAAAAATCAAAGATGGTTTTAAGCCCATATTACTCAATATTCTCAAGGTCTTTACCAAATCCCTTGTCAACAAATGAATTGAGCTGGTTTTAAGTTTTAAGCCTCAGTTTTCTTCACAGTGAATTTGGTAGGGGATCCTATGTGAAGAACCATACTGAGTAAATAGGAGAATGATATGCATCAAATCCAAGTGGTTATTTAACAGTGGCTCCTGAATGACTCCAACCAATCAAGTAAACAGGGAAAGTTTGAACAGTTGGATTTGTTTGTCTATTTTTTGTGAATAAATGCAACAAAAGTCCTTATGCACCTCATTCATATCCATAACGTAACACAATTCATTCTATTTTGCTTTTTTATTTTAAGTCGGGGTCTCACTCTGTCGCTAGACTGGAGTGCAGTAGCACAATCATGGCTCACCATTGCCTCAACATCCTGGGTTCAGCCTCCCGAGTAGCTGGGATGACAGGTGTGTGCCACCACATCTAGTTAATTTTTTAAATTTTTTTGTAGACACGCGGTCTTGCTGTATTGCCCAGGTTTGTCTCAAACTCCTGAGCTCAAGTGATCCTCCAGTCTCACCCACCCAAAGTGCTGGCATTACAGGCATGAGCCACCATGTTCAGCCCATTCTGCATTCAATTCCACACTCTATTCCTATCTCTTTCCAATACAACCGTCTCCACTGGTTTACAAACCTACAGTATTAGGCATATTAAGTGTATGTCTGTGTCACTTTCATTCATTATTTACTAAGCCTATAAATACTCATTGGGTATTCTAAATGCTAAAAGTTGGGCCAATGAACAAATAGATAGTCCCTGCCTCCATGGAGCTTACCACTAACTAAGAGAGAAGACAGGCAATTATTTGAATCACAGTTATGGTAAGTACTCCAAAGAATAGCACTTTGAGAGTATAGAGTTAATCTACCCTAGTCTAAGGGTTCAGGAAAAGTTTTTCTGAAGAAGCAACACTTAAGCTCAGGAAGTAAGGAGGAGTAGGAGCTGGACAGGAAGAGATAGAGGAAGGAGTGTGTGCAGGAAAGCCCACTGGGATTGGGGGTTGGAGCGCAGGAGCACAGACAATGCAGCTGGGACAATGAGGCAGAGAGAGTAAAGTAAAGCGAAATGAAATTAGGTTTAGACTGGGAGGCAACTACTTAGGGCCTTAAAAGTCAAGTAAGATCCAAATATCAAACTATGTACACCTTAAGTATATAAAATTTCTTCAATTAAAAAAAATTGTAAGGACAATGGGGAGCCAGTGAGAAAGTTCACAGAAGAAAAAGTGATACCCTTTAAGATCACTCCAGCTGCTCTGTCAAAAATGGAAGGGGGATGGAGAAGGTGGAACAAGGAAAGGAAGAACCAGTCACCAGATTATTACAGTATCCATGTGTCCATACAGTAACTTTCAAGAAAGGTAAAGTCATGACTCTCAGAAAAACGTTAACATGTGTAATGTTAACATGTGTCAAAGACTTTATTGAACTCATTAATTAATGAGGGGACCCCCCCATAAGGTGTCACAACCAGTTCAAGAGAAAATTCAAAAAAACACGTTTACATACAAAAAAGAAAAACTAAAGTCAATTAACAATAGATGCAAAAATTACTCTGTCCAAAGGGCAATAATCAATTGCATTCTGACTAATTTGTGTATTTATGGATAAGAATCATTTGCATTATTACCTATTTTCTACAGAGTTGTAAAGTACCCCCAAAAAATGAAAAGCAGAGGTAATCAAGGGCTGAGCAAGACAGGACACCCACTGATGTTTTCTGCCCATTTTAAGGTCTTTCACAATTTTTTCTAACATAGATAACAGTGACTTAAAAAAGAGAGGTGTCAGTAAAGCTGGAAAGAGGTGGACAATTCTGAATAAATACAGGACTTGGAATTAACAAGACTCAGCATTTGATTGAGACTTTGGATGGGAAGGGGGCTGCAAAGGAAAGGACTAGAGAAATGTCTGTTTCAAGATAAATTCCTAAATGGCAGAAAAAGCCATCAGTGTCTGTCTGGATTTCTCAGCCCAGGGGCCCTGCTGCTCTGTGGAGGGACCCATACCACAGGGAAGTAGTGGACCCATTACATAATTATATTTTAAAGTCCACCACAATATTCCAATGAACATGGATTAAAAAGAAAGAAAATTCATGTCTTTCAATAGGATTTTTTTTTTCTTTTTTTATTGCTTGTTCTAGCCTCTGGATTATCTAGTGACACCATGCACAAATACAGCCTTTCCCTGGTTCAGCAAGGGTTAAGCTGTGTGGTAGTCTATGGATATCTCCTGGTCTGGAAATGTGTTACTACCTCTCCTGAGATCCCCACTTGGAAGAAATCCTACTTATGAACTTAAAGATAGACAGAGGAACTGGGCTCGGTGGCTCAGTGTGTAATCCCGCGCCTTTGGAAGGCTAAGGTGAGTGGATTGCCTCAGCCCGTGGGTTTGAGACCCACCTGGGCAGTGAGACCTCATCTCTACAATAAATCAAAAAATCAGCCAGGCATGGTAGCGCATGCCTGTAATTCCGGCTACTTGGAAGGCTGAGGCGGAAGGATCGCCGGAGCCCAGCAGGTCGAGGCTGTGGTGGCCGGGAGCGGCCACTGCACTCCAGTCTAGGCGACAGAGTGAGACTCCAACTCAAAAAAAAAAAAAAAAAAGATAGAGGAAAGAAAAACCAATGTGGCTAAAGTTTGGTGTCACTACTATAAGTCTCCTTCTCATTATATCCAAATACTCATAATTTCCTAAATAAATTATTTTTGACTTTCATTTCTTGCTAGAAGTAATCTGAAATAAAACATTTTCAGGGTCATCCCACTTTTGATACTTGTCCTTTAAACAAAACAAATTTTTGGCTTCTGTGTCAGTTTACATACACAGGACTTTTACTAAAATTTACCAGTTCTTTTCTACTATTTTGGCAAGAATTACAAACATTCCAGGGCAAATAATTTACATGGAATTTAAAGCTCCCACGTACACTGCAAAATAATATACATTATCAATGTACAAGTGTAAATATCTAGTCCATTTACTAAACTAGTCTGGTAGTACATTTTAGGTCTTTTTAAAGATGGCAATGACCCACCATAAATACTAAGAAATTTATTTTCAATTATTCTCTCTCAATTGTATTCTCTATTCTTCAACATGCCCCCTTCCTTGTCTTCTTATACTTTCAATTTCTCTCCATTTTCATAAACAAGTACAAAAGTAATTTACCCGGTTTCAAATGTTCCCTAAACTTAATCTACAAAGACTGCAATGCTTTCAAATTTATCTTCAAAATTAGTTCTAAGGCAATTCTTCCCCAATGACTACATTAAGCTGCTAAAAACAGCTGCACTTGTTCTGTCAAGACAATGACCGTGTTATCCTCATAATAGCCAAGATGGATAATCTTACCCATATGAGAACTCATGAGACCACTGGAATAAAACATCTCATATCCAGATTCTCCCAGTTGCTAAAACTATGTCACCCAGAATACAGTTACATGCATTTAGATAGTTCAAAAGTATTTAATAATGTCAAGTCCAAAATGTATATGTTACATGTATCTCTAGACTAAAACAAACTGAAATTTACTGAAAACACCTGTGTCTGCTTTGGAATAATCCTTCACATAAAATCGCGAATTATGCAAGCACCTCTACATTCTTATTCTCTATATTCTTAATCCTTCTGTCAAAGTCACTTTCCCCATTCCTTATATTCTCAGAGACAAGAGAAAAATATCCCTCAACAAAAACTTGTAAAACCTAAGAAACACTGCAATCAAATAATCAGCTATAAATTGGGAGGTAGCACAATGTTTAAATTATGTTGCTACATAAAGTAATCTTAAAACATTCTCATTTTTTTCTCAAAGAAATACCAATGTTTATTTCCCTGACCTTTACAATTTTCTCAAATAGAAAATGTTGAAAAATAACTTTATATTAAAATAGCTTCCAGCTGGGCTCAGTGGCTCAGTCTGTAATCCCAGCACTTTGGGAGGCCAAGGCGAGTAGATTGCCTGAGCCCGCGGGTTCAAGACCCACCCGGGCAACTTGGCGAGACCTCGTCTCTACAATAAATCAAAAATTAGCTGGGCATGGTGGCGCGCACCTGTAGTTCCGGCTATTTGGAAGGCTGAGGCAGAAGGATCACCTGAACCCAGCAGGTCAAGGCTGCGGTGGCTGGGAGCGTACCACTGCACTCCAGTCTGGGCGACAGAGTGAGACTCCAACTCAAATAAATAAATAAATAAATAAAATAGCTTTAAAAGACCACAATAGGGTTTCTCTGAGAAACCTTTATTTTTCAACTTGCTAGAGTCGAATCCTATAATCCATTCATCTGAAACTTCTCCCCCACCTCAGACTTTAGTGGACAAAATCCCAACTTCAGTAATGAATGGATAATCATATCAGAACAAATTTGAAAACAACACTGCCAATTCCTCTCTTCAGCATGCTCTTTCCCTAGAATAATTATTGATCAAAGTATTGATTATGTTCCAAGTGGTTAGAAATGCTGAGCAAAACAGATCTTCGGAGGGAAATCTGAGAAAGTACACAACAAAAGTACCCACAGGGCAGATAGACATTATTACCACATCCACAAGAATGAAAATCCCTAAATATTTCTGACAGGGTAGAAAGGCTGCCTGAGTGGTAACGATGGGTTTAACCAGGCAAAATGAAATCATCAGCCTTTGAGCTAAGTGAACACAAAATTTTCTCAATAATAATTTCCTAGTTTTACCCAAGATTCACAGAATCAAAAGCAACACACTGTTGGCCGAGATACTCTGGAGAAGGCCAGTTAAACAGCACAACACAAAGCGTTTGCATCAGAATTTCCATTTAAACATGTCGAGAATACAGGAGGAGTGAGGGTATCTGCATGCTCAGAAGGCTTCTGTTAGGTCACATTTCACGGGGAAAATTCGCTGCACTTCCAACCAAGCTCTATCAGTCAGAATGAGGTGTTTGAATCATTGTCAAATTTTTGAAGTCTCAGTTACCTTTGAAAATCGAGCATTTATCCATTTGGTAAAGGTTTTCTTCTGCACGTCATTGTGTTCATCTGTGGGAGGGAAAAAGAGAGAGAAGGGAAAAGACTGAGTTTGTACTTTTAGTATGGCACTAGATGAGATTATCTCCATCCTGGGGAGTTTCAAATGATCTTATTAATGGAGTGCACGAGACACAACGATGCACAGCTAATGCTGAGCGTGATGGTGGCCGAGTTCATCATTTACATGAGCCTCACAATCCTACTACAGAAGGAGGCCCACACACCCTTCCCCGGGGGGATCTGCCTGCCTCACACTACGTCCCAGAGTATTGCTACCAGCCACTAAATCCAGGTCTGTGGGAAAGAACCAGAATTTACTGTCTATTACATCTACTACTTTCTGTTGCATTTGTCAGTTTCAGCATGAGCAAAATGTTAGCATGTTCAAAACACAAGTCAAAGGTATCCAGTAAAAACTAAGAAATTACTTTCTCCCTTGTTGCCCCCCAGAACAATGGTACAAAGCTTACAGTCAATCCTGTAATCTATTTTCCTGTAGTAAGACTGACTTAAGGTTTTAATAATCTTGATCTATACAAACATTTTACACGTAAAGAAATCAGAAGAGTTTAAAAACATGCCAGGCATGGTAGCACACACCTATAATTCCAGCACTTTGGGAGGCTGAGAGAGAGGGTTGCTTGAGCCCAGGATTTTGAGACCAGCCTGGGCAACAGAGCAAGATACCATCTCAAAAAAAAAAAAAATTATCAACTTTGGGTTTGATTACAAATTCATCTTCCAAGCCATAACAAGTAAAAAATTAACCTTCAAAAACAAAATCATTCTTAATTTCCTAAAGATGGACAGATTCATCTAGTTAGGTATAAGGAAACTGTGTGGCTAATAAAAAAAGCACAGGACTTTAAAACCAAATAGCCTATCCACTTACTGTGTGACCTTGGATAAGTCATATAACATCTCCTATCCTCATAGTTCTCATCTGTAAAATGGGAAGAAATAACACTCAGCTGCAAGGGTATTGTGAAGATTAGTGAATATAAGTGAGAAACATTTGGCATAAAGCTGGTGTTCAGCTTGTTGTTGTTATGATTAGAGTATAAGTGTAAGTAAGGCAGACAAACAAATGTCCATTTGACCCTCTCTGTTATTTCCACTCACACTTTCTTCCATCATGCCCCAATTTCTTATTAAAAATAGCAAAAGAGGCATTTTTGGCTTAAAGCCTACAAAAGCACCATTTTAACAATCTCTAACTAGTTCTAAGCTGTCTGTTCCCAAAGTATCTGGTACAGTGCAGAACGCCGTAGTTCCATCTGTAAGCATATACTGCCCCCTCCGCCATCAACCATATAGCCAGGTTGCCTCCCACATCAGAACAGCAAAAGAATAACAGAGAAGACCCAGACATGCTCTGCCCTCCATGTGTCAATTCCAAAGGGGCTACCTTCTAATAAACACAGACCTCTTGACTCTCTAAAGGATAATTAGAAGTTCACCGACTACTGCACCAAGTTTGTGTTATTTTTTGGTCCTTACTCCTTCCAGAAGGAGAATTTGTTATTAAGAGGTCATTCCTAGAATAAATATAGCAGCAGCTCCAGAAAAGTGTGCACTTTTATAAATCCATAAAGGTAACTGGAGACCAATTCCAAGACACTATGGAGCAACGGGTATAGAAAACAAAACTGTTCTATAGGAAACGTCTTGATGTTGATGGTGCTGGGAGATGAACTTCCTTCCAGAAGGAAAAATTAAGACAGTGTCAGCCCCTATTTCAGGCTTTATGTCATCTGACCAATGTCACACATAAGCCATCTAGTAACCAAGTGGACTTGTTTACACACTCAATGACTGAGCCAAAGTTATCATCAGAATATAAGGCTATCACCTTACATCAACCAGCAAAGGGCAATATACCAGCCTCACCAACATGAATATCATATTAAATATCAATGTTCATGGCACTTAGATAATGCAATTATTTGTCCCACTACCGTAAATATAATTTATTTTTGTATATTTTTCTATATCCATGATTCCTTAATCCTATGAATAAGAAATATAGAAAGTTCATAAATATCAAATTGTCTTAATTTAATAACATCCATACAACTTAAAAATTTGGGGGTATAATTAATAAAAACTTCTAGGGAGAGATATTACTAAATTTTATTCTTAACCTCTTTTCAGGGAACTCAATTGTCTTCTTTAAAAAACATATCAAAATATCTAATACTATGTAGGTTCCTCTCCAGATATACAGTATAGACATAGAAATGAGTGTCAGTTACCTCATCAGATGATAATCCTTCCATTTTAGCCCATACACAATGAAATAAAATTTTTAAAATAGATTCCCATTGCAGAAATGTTTATAAAAATTAATAATGTTTCTACAATAGTCTTTATTATTTGAGTCTAACTGAGAAAGTATTCACATGTACTAGATAAATTGTATATAATCAAATGTTTCAAAAGTACTCCAATTTATAAATACTCTTCTGCATTAATTTTCATGATACAGTTAAAGAGAAGAAAAAAAGGAGGTTATATTTCAATTTTAATTTGCATTTCTCTTTTTTTCAGACACACACATGCCCTCTTATTTTCTACCAGACAGGAATTCAGTAAAAGAACAAGAATTAGCCTGTGGCTTTTCAATTATGAGATTAAAATGTAACAAATTTGGAACACTTACTAATGTAGAACTGACCTCCAAATCATAACAATTGACGTAAACAACCTTGGCCCAGGTATCTACTAAGGAGGTGAAAATACAATAGCAAACTGTAATAGGACAACTGAAAATCTGTCACATTATTCAAATCAATCATTTTGCCCTTTTTTTAACAGTCTCAAATTATTTCAACCCTCGTGATCAAGCCAATTTGACAATTTAATTTCTCCAAAGCAAAAATGTATAAACACATATAACTTGATCACTTATATATGTATTAAATGAGTGAATATAATTTACACTGCAAGTATACCTTCTCTAGATACATTAGGTTTCCAAACTTCCACTACTGTTTCTTTAGATTTGGATTTTAGAAAACCATTTCGTCTCCGAAAGCCTTCCCTGGCTTAGCAAATCTTATCCATTAATGACCTTTCTCCATTAGGAGGACAAACACGAGACTGAATTAGGAGAAGAAAAATGTGTTAAATCCCTTAAGGCTGCTTTTCCAAATTCTTCCTCTAAATATTTTACTCTTCTTAAAATGCTTTTGACAAGCTCACACAGCTCCAGGGGTTTTCCCTGCTGCCTAGCCTGGAATTTTATTTCTCTGGTAGGTAAGAGAAGGAAAGCAAGAAACATCAACAAAACTGCTTGATAAATCTTCAAGGAAACTGATTTGAAAATGTTTTCACTTCACCAGCTCAAATGCATATCAAAACTTCTTCTTTTAGCAGAACGTAGCAACAAATCTCAATTTAACTCCTAAACTGGAAATGTGACAAAGAAATTAGGTGCTATTTCCCCTATGGAAACACACAAATCTTAGGAAGATGTATTCCACCACTGAACCTCTAATGCTATTAGAGAAAAAGCATTATCCTCCAGCACAGCTTTCAAAGCAATTTCAGAGTGTCCAGTAGGTTGGCACTAACCTAACAGCTATTCAGAAAAGAAGTCCCTAGACCAACAAAAAAAAATCACCTCTTAGGTACAATGTACACAGGTGCAGGTGGTAGGCACACCTAAAGCCCAGACCAAAATCATTTGTACCCCCCAAAGCTATTGACATTTTTAAAAAATCAGGTCAGGGGTGGTGGCTCAAGCCTGTAATGCCTGCACTTTGGGAGACCGAGGCGAGAGAATTGCCCGAGTTCAGGAGTTCAAGACCAGCCTGTGCAACTTGGTGAGACTTGTCTCTACAATAAATTAAAAAATTAGTGGGGTATTGGGGCACGTGCCTGTAGTTCCAGCTACTTGGAAGGCTGAGGCAGAAGGATCGCCTGAGCCCAGCAGGTCAAGGCTGTGAGTGTGCCACTCCAGTCTGGGCAACACAGTGAGACTTGAACGCCAAAAAAAGGAATTTAAAAAATTAAAAAATAAAATTTAAATGTCCCTAGATCGTAAGCCAAAAAAAAAAAAAAAAAAGTCTTGTTGGATAATTTGAAACTTGAATTGGCTGCATTAAGACCCGTTTCACAAGCACAAAATTTCACACACCCTAAGAAGTCAATTTCTCATTAGCAAAAAAAAAAAAAAGATTATTCTGGAAGCAATAAAAGTATTTCGGACCATACTCCCACTTCCATTTCGAACACCACATGTTAATCACCCCCAATATTAATCTATTACTAACACTTAGTCATGCCATTCTACTGTTGTTTTCTCATATTCAATGTGCTAGTCTCTGAACAACACCAATTCATTTACTCAAACAATATGCATTAAAAAGCCATATGGAAATAATAAACATTATATAATAATTTGTTAAATATTATAAATTTGTAGACAAACTGAACCAACAAGAGACAAACTGCTGTCAAGCAGGTGCTTAATCTCCCTGAGCTTCTTTCAAAATCCAACATCCTCAGAGAACCAAAAAAACCCTAAAATGAAAAATAGTTTTCAGAATTATCAAAACTACTCAAGTATACAAGAAGTTTATATATTAACATTTTAAATAATATTTTATGTTTGTCACATTTATACATTCAAGTTATTAGAGCCAAGAACTGCCTTTTAAACAGACTTCCACTTCACTCGGTATAAAGCGAAATACAAGTTGATGGTCTCTTTGGGAGAGGAGGAGATAGATGGAGTGAGAAGAAAAGGGAGGATGAGGCCCGGAGACATAAATTAAATAACTGCCCAGTGTCACCCTCTCAGCAAGTGCCGGACCACAAAGAAAACAAGGTCTAACTAACCGCTGAGCCTATGTTCGATACACTTCCAAGTAAGGGAGAGTTTTAAAAAGTTTAATAGAAGAAAAGGAGTCTTTAAAATAAATCTTGAAAGACAGATGAAGTCTGGTTTATTCAAAGATGGAAAGAAGGGCATTCTAGACAAAGTAAGCTAGTCAATTCCTTCTTCATTTCGGCCTCGGACTCACCTGACAAATAAAAGCCTATGTAATAGCTACAAAAAGTTGTATATCTACAAGAAGACACAGAGGGCTATAACATATGATGATAACAAAATAAAAAGCTAAAAGAATCCAAACTTTAGAAAGTTTTCAATCCTAAAAACAGTTTACTCCCATAAAAAAGAAGGGTACAGACAGAAATACAGACTTAAAAAGTGTTGTTGTAGAAAATACAGATTCTTTGAAAATATCAATCTTCTTAAGCAAACACATGTTCTACTAAACACATGACCCACCTACTCTGCTCCAAAACTCATGGCAATTCTGAAGCTCTTGGTTTTCAGAATGTTGACAGCCCCACCTGGACTGCATTTAGAATGTACATCCTTTTTAGTATTGGAGGAATCTGTTTGTTCCAACTGAGAATTCACCTAGCCCACCTTACTAAAGATAAGAGAAGAAAGGTATGTTAGAGGGCATCTGACAGGACCCTTTCCTATGACCAGAAAGGTCAGAGGCTTATCCCATGACACACAGTTGATGGTGCCACAAATGAAATCAGGATCCATATCTTCTTATCTAATTCTCCTCCTACTCTAAAGACTGATTGTTTTTTTTTTAAACAGCTTTATAGAGATACAACTCACATACCATACAATTCATCCATTTAAAGTCTACAATTCAATGGTTTTTGATATATTATTAATTTTGTTAATTGTGGCAAATATATATTTAAAAATTTGTGATTTTAACCTTTTAAAGTCTGCAATTCAGCAACATGAATTTACATATGCAATACTGTACAACCATCACCACTATTTATTCCCAAAAATTTTCATCATGCTACACAGAAACTATGTAACCATTAAGCAATAACTTCTCACTTCCCCCACCCCCTGGTAACCTCTAATTTACTTTCTGTCTTTATGCAATTGGCCACTTAAGCTACTTCATATAAATGGAATCATAAAATATGTGTCCTTTTGCGACGTTATTTCAATTAGCATGAGGGAGGTTTCATTCATGTTGTATCAAGTATCAGAACTTCGTTTCTTTTTAAAGACTGAATAATATTCCACTGAATGTATAGAGCATTTTGTTTGCTTATCCATTCATCTAAAGATGAACATTTGAGTTGTTTCTACTGTTTGGCTATAACAAATAATGCTACAGTGAACTCTATTTGAGTTCCTGTTTTCAGTTCCTTTGGATAGATGCCTAAAAGTGGAATTACTGGGTTAATACGTAGTAATTCTATATTTAGATTTTTGAGGAACCACCAAATTGTTTCCCATAATGGCTGCATCATTTTACACTACCACTGTTAATATAGACAGTTCCAATTTCTCCATATCCTCACTACCACTTGTCATTTTCCTTTTCTTAAAAAAAAAATATATAGCCTCCTAGTAGGTGTAAAGTGGTATGTCACTGAAGTTTTGATTTGCATTTCCATAATGACTAACGATACTGATCATAAGACCACTGCTTGAAAATGCAAAAACAACCAAATAAAACTCCCAAACTTAGAGACATCCTGAAGGCTTTCTGAACTGTCCAAGTTCAATAATATGTTAATCTGAAATAGCTGAGATTCAAAAATAGGTTTTTTTTCATTTAATATACACAATATTAAAAAATGGTTTAGTTTCATTCTCATAAGAATTATTTTTATAATTAGATGTAACCATTAATTCCTGACCACATTCTAATTTTAGAGTTTATTTTCCTCTTAACTATTTTATTTTTGACAACCTCGAGTTTTTTAAAATAATGTATAAGAATATAGGAGGTAAAGTTTTTCTACTTTCACTTTCTAGAGCTGCTAAACTAAGCTGAAAGACACTAAGTGAGATTTACAGACATCTGACACTGTCTGAAACCTTCCCTTTAGAAATATATTTTGGGAAAAAAAAACCTTAACATCTTAGATATCACCCATATTATACTGTGTTGCAAATGCAAAAGTATAAACATTCAACTTATGGAGATGGAAATTGTAAACCTTACATATACACATTTCACTTTGAATTTTTGTCCTGGGAATGAAGATTTTGATTAAAATCATTTGAAATATCATAGAACAAGGACTGGTTATTTAGGAGAAACTGAATGAGTCATAATGATTATGAGTCATTGTCATAAAAAAGCCAGTCAAAAACTATTTTTTAAGTGATTGACAAAAGGCTAAACTAATCTATGAAAGAAAATTTCTATAAAATTAAGTTCCTCATTTTATCTTTATTATTATCAAATAAGCATCTATTATGTCTTATAAACTGTCTTCAAAAATCTCAAGAAAGAGTGACTACTTCATTAACATATAATTCTAGATGTATGAAAACTAATGCAATAAAATGAGGAAAAACTTTTGAATGTAAAAATCATTCCAGTGATCTGACCTTCAGACTTTCTCATGACAAGTTTTACTTATCAAAAATAGCAACAAATATATGTATTAAAATATCCAAGTAATATTTTCCTCATTTTAATTCTTTTATATCTTTATCATTTTCCCCATGTTATGAAGGATTTTCCTCACAAATCTATACAATAAAACAGTATAATATTCAAGAAATATTAATTCTCAAACAAAAACTTGGAAGAAAATATTTCCCGGCCAGCCTCGGTGTCTCAGTCTGTAATCCCGCGCTTTGGGAGGCCGATTGAATTGCCGATTGAATTGCCTGAGCCCGCGGGTTCGAGAACTGCCTGGGCAACTTGGCGAGACCTCATCTCTCCAATAAATCAAAAAATCAGTCAGGCATGGTGGCGCGTGCCCGTAATTCCGGCTATTCGTAAGGCTGAGGCGGAAGGATCGCCGGAGCCCAGCAGGTCAAGGCTGCGGTGGCCGGGAGCAGCCACGGCCCTCCAGCCTGGGTGACAGAGTGAGACTCCAACTCAAAAAAAAAGAAGCAAATATCTCCCTGCATTCATAAGTAAGAATGCTGTTATCTTCTACAGAGCTGATATCGACACTGTATACCATATGTCTTCTATAATCATGACACTGGGTCATCACAGGCAAATTTAAATACCAGGGAGGACCTGAAATAGTAGAATTTATTTATTAAAAATTGTTTGTTTATTCTTACAGGTTTAAACTCCAGGCACCGAAGTACTCTCTGTTTGATGCCATACACCCCTGGAGATGCTTTTTCCACTGATTAAAACAGTTTTTGAACTCATCAATTTGAATGCCTTTTGGTGCTTCTGCTGTTTTTTGTTTCACCTCTTCCACGAAGGCAATACGTTACCCTTTGTGGACTTTTTCATTCAAGGAAACAAAAAAAAGTCGCCTGAGGACGAAACTGGGTCGACAGTAAGAGTGGGGCACCAGGGTCATGCTGTTCTTAGTCAAAAAGTGTTGAACACTCAGAGCAGTGTGGGCAGGTATGCTTGTAAATCACCCATCATGAAATGGGCAAATATGTTCAAAGAATCTCCAAAAAAATTCACTTAAGCTGAACGCAGCCTCTCACAACAATGCTAGCTGGTACCACTAACGCCACTGGGTTCCAAGAACACTTACCTAGTGGAGGAAACCTTTACTACCAGGGGTCCACCCTCCAAAAAGTAAGTCCAGGTTTTTTTTTGGGGGGGGGGTCCCTCGTGTGTGTGTGTGTGTGTGTGTGTGTGTGTGTGTGTGTGTGTGTAGAAAATCAGTCATCAATAATCAGTGAATGAGCATTGTGAAAGTCAATGATAACATTCTCAAGCTAGCAACTCTCAAAAGGATTGACAATACAGTTTGGTTTCCCTCCTTATTTCAATGTAATCCTGTGTGTGCCAGGGCCCATATAAATATCTTGAGACAGATGAAGACTCAGAAAACAACAATCCATGTAAGCCTGGGTACTGACCTTTCAATTCTGCTAAGCAGGAGAGTCCCCAGGGAGCACCTAAGAAACTCATGGGTCAAAAAAAAGTGTCTCCAGCTCATGAAGATTAGACACTTGCAAATGTCTGGATAACCTTAAAGACCAGAATGAACATTCCCTCCAAAAGAGCTACCAAGCCTTGTTTCCTACATCCCATCATTTGAAGAATCACTGGGGCTGGGACTCTCTGCCTCTTTCCTCCTCATTTTCAGAAGCCACCTTTCCTTCCTGCCTGTTCCACTTTTTTGAACATTCAAATCTCTCTCCCTCCTGCATCTCTGAATATTCTTTTTCAACACTATTCCTGGACCTAGGTGAGCCAGGCTGCCATTTTGGAATTCTCAGGCACACGATCTTCCTGGCCACACCAGTCTAGTCCCTCTGTGGCAATCCAAACACCATTTGAGTCTGTCTCTTTCTACCATTTCTCTTCTGGGGTCTGATTGCATCTTTTCATTCTCTTCTAAAGACTTCCTATATGATGTCTATAGTACACTTTAGAAGATTTCAATATAAAAGTGTAACGTTATGTTTGTGTTAGTTTAAGAGGCTTCCAATACTCTTATTCATGAACTTCTAAAAGAATTCCCAAGCGCGTTTTTAAATTGACAACTAACTATCATAAATTTAAAACAGTAAAAAAAGATGTAATTTCTAGCATGTTGCTAAGGAGCTGCAAATTCGGCTCATTCAATTAATAGAAAATGTCTCCTCTGTTTCCTAATTGGCAAAACTAGTCCTTGCTGTCAAACTAGTCAGGCAAAGAAGACTTATTTTCTGACGAGACTTGTCTGGCCTTAGTTTTCTATTTAAAAATCACGTTAATAGATGTCTCCAGGGTACCCTCTCACTTAAAATTCTCTTTCTAAAATGGATGGACGGATGGATGGATTGATGGACGGATGGATGGATGGACGGACGGACGGACGGATGGATGGCAGCTAGGCACAAAGCCTTGCCCTGCATGCAATAAAGCACTCTCCATCTTAGTAACTCTTAAGAGATCACTCTGTTTTGCATTCTTAAATTGTCCCCTTATTTGGTGCCTCACAGCGGTGCAGCACCGTAAGATCTGTGGAAGATGAGCGGCATGCTTTCTTTTATAACGTGAAGAAGAATCTTCAAAGAAAAGATGAGTAAAGGAAAAGGCAGATAACTACGATGAATTCTTAGGTGCCATGGTCACAGTGGGACACACAGATTCCAACGTGCAAACCACTCCAGAGGCTCACAGTTGTCCCAACACAGGATAACATTCCCAAGAAGTTCGGCTGTAATTTAATTAGGCTAAACTGCAGAATGAACCACTGCAAAGGCATCGGTTATCTTTGTCATCTTCAGCACCAGACTTTGCTAACTAATCTAATGAATGTGAGAAATGTACTTTCACAATGGCTTAATAATTGGCATAATTAAAATGTCAGAAATATTCTCACACTGGTGAATTTAGTGTTATTCAATCAACATAGGTTGTTCAAAATATTTTCTAGACACACTCACCATTGATAAAACAGAATATAAAAATATAGTGATTCTGGGAGACTAGATCATTAAAGACCCTGTGTTCAGTCATTGGCTGGGAAGATTCTAGTTATCTGATGCTGCATATAAGATAAAATCCTCTCCCTAAGACAGCATTGTCCAATAGAAATATAATATGCATCACATACATAATTTTAAATTTTCCACCAGCCACATTTTAAAAAAACAGGTAAAATTAATCTTAGCTATATGTGCTATTTAACCCAATATCTCCAAAATACTATCATTTCCGTATATTCTCAATGCTTTCAAACATCTGGATAAGATATTTTTTCAGTCTTTTTTTTCGTACTAAGCCTTTAAAATCCAGTATATATTTTACAGCACTATTTCAACACAGACTAGCCACAGTTCAGGTGCTCAGCAGCCAACATAACAAACTGCACATTCTAGAATATTGTTGCATTTACTTTACTATGACCTTCAAAAGGACAGAGAGCTGCAGCTTACCAAGTTTATGAATCAGGGGGAATGAGCTGATTTTTAAGCCTATTTGCTAATCATGATTGCTTAATGAATGACAATGTTCATGGCAGGGTTTGGTCTAAAACTTCCCTTCCTGACAACCATGACAGCAGGACAGTGGATACTCTACCTACTGTACTTTCAGGCATTTTGCAGCTAACATTATCAACCAAAAATAAAGCAAAAATTAATACTTATGCATAATCAAACTGGCTTAGCTTACTTTGTAAGATTCCTGGTTCAACAAATGGACATAAGAACTGGTAATATTTTCAACTCTTTGTTATATTCATTGCTTAAAGTCTTGTAGTTTCCAGTAATTTAATGAAAATTAGCTGTATATCTATTTTGTAAAACACTGTACAAAGAAGGAGACAGTAACATTTACTAAGCATCTACTATATGTCAGTCCCCAAAAATATCCAGGTGCTGCTTTCAAGAAAAGCTATGTATTTGGGGGGCCAGAGGGGGCGCAGGAACACAGGTAAGATAAGACATAAATAATAAATAGACAATTATAAGTAATATATTAGGTACAGATACATATATAATTTATAGAAAAAATATTTTCTCTTGATGAGAGTGGGAGGGGGGGACCAGGGAAAGATTCAAGGCACAGTTTGCAATTGAGCTAGTCCTTGAACTGCTGTTTCAGGCATGTAAAAATACTTAGAAAGGGCATTTGTGGAAGAGAGAGAACAGCTGCTGCAAAGTCCTAAAAGCACAAAAGACCAAGACATGCAGGCACAACTGTGAGGAACTCCTTTGGCTAAATGGTTTTTGATCAGAGTGATAATACCATCAAATTTTGGAAGCTGACTGCAGCTAGACTGCAGAGGACTTTGAGGACCACAACAAGGGTTTAAATGAGCAGGCACTGACTTTTCCTGAGCAAGAACATGACATGATCATAAGTGTGCTTTAGCGAGATTAATGTGAAAAAATGGACTCGTGGGGAAAGAGGCCAGAAGAAAGCAAGTTTAAGGCTTCTTATACTCGCCCATGTTAGACATCAGAAAGCCTGAAGGGATAGAGGAGTAATGAAATAAGAAGGAAATAGATGGATGTAACAGGTACTGACTTGTAGAGGGAAGGTTGCTGCTGGGACTTTGGGGAGGAGATGATCATTTCTCTTTTTTATGCATTCCATTCTCAATTAGATTCTGTGGGACAAAATGTTTTTGTTGTTGGCTCACATGCTTACCATTTATTTGTGATGACAACACTCAAATTCTATTCTCTTAGCAGTTTCCAATTGCACCCTACATTGTTACTAATTATAATCACCACGTTGTACAATAGATCTCTTGATTTTATTCCTCTTGTCAAACTATATCCTTTGGCCAGCATAACTCCAATTCCCCTTGGCCATGCTAAGACTAGACTACTGAATTAACACAGGGGTAATGAAGGCGATGGGGAAGTGCAAAAAATTCCCAGGCTTTGGGTAACTTAAAGGATTGCAGTGACTCTTCATTAAAAAATTTTTTTTCCAATAAACAATTGTTAAATAATTTAAATAAATTTAAAAGTAAATTTTTTTTGGCCGGGCTTGGTGGCTCAGCCTGTAATCCCAGCACTTTGGGAGGCCGAGACAAGTGGATTGCCTGAGCCTGCAGGTTCAAGACCCACCCTGGCAACTTGGTGAGACCTCATCTCTACAATAAATCAAAAAAATTAGCCGGGCGTAGTAGCACACACCTGTAGTTTCAGCTACTTGGAAGGCTGAGGCGGAAGGATCGCCGGAGCCCAGCAGGTCGAGGCTGCGGTGGCTGGGAGTGGCCACTGTACTCCAGTCTGGGCGACAGAATGAGACTCCAACTCAAAAAAAAAAAAAAGTAAATCTTTAAAATCTTCTTTTAAATAATGTTTTAAGCACAGGAAGAGAAATTGATTATGGAAGAAAGCCATTATTTGCATTTAATGAGTTAGACATCTACAGGACACTCACGTGAAGATATCAAGCAACTTGTGAAAATGCAAGACTAGAGCCCACAGGAGAGGGTCTTCATACTGAAGGGAACAAACAATCCCAAAGTTTAAGTTTTCCCAATGTCCATCCATGAGAGCTTCTTAAAGGTATATTTTCAAGCATAAATACACCAATAAAAATGATCTTGCAGTATATATAATGAATATATAAAGATATAGGATTATTGCAATATATTAAGGAAGAAAAAAGTAAGTCATTAAAGAATATATGTAGTGTTTAATTAATCCACTCTCTGTATGCATAACTACAAAGTCCAGAGTCAAAATATTAGCATTGTATCGCTAAGCTAGAAGATTCTAGAGAGATTCTTATATTCTATTTTTTTGTAAGCCATATTTTTTTTTTTTTTGAGTTGGAGTCTCACTCTATCGTCCAGGCTGGAGTACAGTGGCACATTCACAGCCACACCAGCATCAACCTGCTGGGCTCCAGCGATCCTTCTGCCTCAGTCTTCCAAGTAGCCAGAACTATAGGCATGTGCTACCACACCCGACTAATTTTTGATTTATTGTAGAGACGAGGTCTCACCAAGTTGCCGAGGTCTCGCCAAGTTGCCAGGGCTGGTCTCGCACCTGTAGGCTCAGGCAACCCACTTGCCTTTGCCTCCCAAAGTGCTGGGATTACAGACTGAGCCACCGAGTTCAGCCTAACTTTTAATGCTAAATATATAATACATCTCTAACATTTTTTTCTTTAAGATACTCACCTATACTGAAACAAGACCCCTATCTATCACCATACACAAAAATCAACTCTAAATGGATCAAAGACCTAAACTTAAAACCTCAAACTATAAAAACTTTAGAAAATGCAGGGGACACCCTTATGGAAACTGGAATTTGCAACCAGTTCCTGATCAAACCCCCAAGTGCCCATTGCATAAGAGATAAGATAGACAAGTGGAACCTCATCAAACAGACAAGCTTCCGCAAAGCCAAAGAAAGCGAGAAGACAGCCCACAGACTTGAAAAAAATATTTGCCAACTGTATATCTGACAAAGGCCTAACATCTAGGATCTACAAGGAACTCAAACATTCTGAAAAGAAAAAAACAAACAGCCCCATTACAAAGTGGGCAAAAGATATGCACAGACACTTCTCAAAAGAAAACATATAACCAGTCAACAGATACATGAAAAAATGCTCAGCCTCACTAGTGATCAAAGAAATGCAAATTAAAACCACACTGAGATACCACCTAACTCCAGTCAGGATGGTCATCATCAATAATTCAAAAAACAACAAATGCTGGAGAGGATGCGGCAAAAAGGAAGCACCTTTCCACTGCTGATGTGAGTGTAAACTAGTACAACCTCTGTGGAAAACAGTTTGGCGATTCCCAAAAGATATAAAACTCAGCCTTCCATACAATCCTCCTGCTGGGAATATACCTGGAGGAAATCAAATCACTCTGTGAAAAAGATACCTGCACAAGCTTGTTTATTGCAGCATTATTCACAATAGCAAAAACAAGGAATCAACCATGCTGCCCATCGAAAGAGGGTTGGATAAAAAAGATGTGGTACATATACATGATAGAATATTACACAGCCATAAAGAAAGATAAATTACGAACTTTGCAGCAACTTTGATGAACTTAGAAGCTATAATACTGAGTGATCTATCACAGAAACAAAGAACTGAGTATATCACATGTTCTCACTCATAAGCAAACCTTGAAAAATTATCATAATACTATAAGAAAGGGATTGGCAGTAGTGGGAAACTGCCAGGGGAGGAGGGGCACACCTCATCAACAAGGGTACCTGCATAATGAACATCTGTATACCAATCCCTGAATTGTACTCTACACTTTTAAAATTTTTTAAAAATTTTTTAATGAATAAACAGGCAGGGTGCAGTGGCTCAAGCCTGTAATCCCAGCACTTTGGGAGGCCAAGGCAAAAGGATTGTCTGAGCCCAGAGTTTCAAGACAACCCTGGGCAACTTGGTGAGACCTCATCTCTATAATATATCAAAAAATTAGCCAGGTGTGGTAACACGTGCCTGTAGTTTCAGCTACTTCAAAGACTGAGGCAGAAGGATCGCCTGAGCCCAGCAGGTTGACGTTGGGGCGGCCATGAGCGTGCCACTGCACTACAGCCTGGGCAACAGAATGAGACTTTGACTCAAACAAACAAATAAATAAATACACAAATAAACAAATTAATCAATTCCATTTTTTTAAAAAAGATGCCCACTTATAAAAGTCATATTTTCCTCCACTTGAATATGGACAAATGGAAAGGAAGAGAATTTAATAGCTAAATAAATAAACTTGACTGACTCAGGTCTGTCTGTCTATCTGCTGGTAGGGGATATACTTCTGCATATCCGTAATTACATGCAGACAGGAAGGATACAGGAGGGAGGGAGATATTTCAGATGCTAACACTCAACAAAAAGAGCTCCCAAATCCCAGAGGACACTGAGAAAAGTACCAGAGAAAAAGTTATCACAAGTTGAGCTCCTAAACTGAATATAGATAGCAAAGCTCACATATTTCCAAAAATGAAACTCACCAGCTTAAATTATTTTATTTGCACCTGTCTTTCCAGGAAGTTTTCCACTTCCAATCTGAAGAGATAATTAGCCAGATGTAAAAATAACTGTGCTTTTGGAGGTCACTTTCTTTCCATCCTCAAGTCTATTCACTACAGAGACATTGTGGAAAAGGGAAATGAATCATATAAAATTCATCTTTTGCAATAAATTCAAGTACTTCAAGGCAAAATGATCAGACTACTGGTCAGTTATTAAGATGGGAAGAAAAAAAGTAGAAGATTAATGCAAAACCAAATGCTACAAAGATTTCACACCAAGCTACCTAGACTTTCTCAAAGGTCTAATATTCTAGTCACTTTCAGAAAAAAAACATAAAGTGGGAAACTATCAGGGGAGGGGAGTGGGACTGGCAGTTGAGGGAAACTGCTAGGGGAGGGAGGGGTGTACCTCACCAGAAGGGTACCTGCATAATCAACGTTTGTATACCTAACCCTGAATTGTACCCCACATCTTTATAATAATAACTAAATAAAATTTTTAAAAAGAGGTCGGGCTCAGTGGCTCAGCCTGTAATCCCAGCACTTTGGGAGGCTGAGGTGAATAGATTGCCTGAGCCCGCGGGTTCGAGACCCACTTGGGAAACTTGGCAAGAACTCATCTCTACAATAAATCAAAAATTAGCCGGGCGTGGTAGCGCACGCCTGTAGTTCCAGCTACTTGGAAGGCTGAGGCGGAAGGATTGTCAGAGTCCAGCAGGTCGAGGCAGCAGTGGCCAGGAGCGTGCCACTGCACTCCAGTCTGGGCGACAGAGTGAGACTCTAACTCAAAAAACAAAAAAACAAAAAAATTTAAAAAAAGAAAAAGAACATAAATTAGGGGAAAAGTGAGGAGTATCCGCCCTCCATTCTACTTTAATAAAATTCCACCTACTATAAATACAATTTTTAAAATAAGAAAAATACATTCAAAACAAGAAAAATTTTAAGTGATTTTTGGAATTCTTTTATATTTGAATGTTTTTGTCTCTGTTTGGAATGTTTTAATACTGAGCCATGAAAAGTTAAAACCAAAATGTAAGACCATAAAAAAAGAAAAAATTCATTTTAATAATTAAATTTACAAAACTTCAAGTCCACTAAAATGAAATCCTTTGTCCAAGATAAATATTTATAACAAGCAGGAAAAGCATGTCAGAAACGAGCCATTGCATTTTTTCTTAAAAACTCAGAGCTGAAGATTTCTTCCCATGGAGTTCAGTTAGAAAATTGGTCCAGAAAGCATAGAACTTTTTGCTCCAAGGGTATAAATTGAAAGTTAATGAGTCAAATAATTTAAATACTTAGTTTTATGCTGAAAAAATATATTCTCTTACTTTCAATTTTCATAAGTATGAAAAAAAAATCACATGAGCTACTAATATATTTTTTATTGAAAAGTTTATCCAGGGAGGGTTGGACAAGAGAAATAGATAAAATCCAGAGTATGAGCAAAAACGTAAGAAACCTCATGTTCAGGCCACTCCCCTATGCTCATAATCATGTTATTTACTTGTCACTGAAAAATTAGGGTTCTGTCACAAATCAGTGCTATCTTTAGTTAATAGTCTCCTGTGAGTCTCATATTTATTTGCCTTTTTAAAAGTTTGCAAATTCAGTCCAAACCATCATGGGGTACAATGAACTTGGTAATTACCTTGGAGTAAAACAGCTCTTCCTTTCATTTGTCTTAAACAAACCTTTTTTATGCATCGAAAAGTCCAGATTAGTTTACTAGTTGAAGATTAGAAGAAGAAGTTTATGTTTGTTTTTCTGAAATAAATAAGTGTATGGTTGGTAATTATATCTTCTTTCCATTTTCATCTTTTTAGACTGAAGAGTACTAATCATTTTAGTCAGTTTTACAAAAACTACAAATGCATTCACTCCTGGAATTGGATTTCCTTCACTAGAATACCTTCCACTGTAAATCATTTAAGTAGGAGACCAGAATCTCAGATAGTAATCCATGTGCACCGTCAACATGGCTTTGCAAAGGAAGGATAATGTTCTGTTTTCTTTCTCATTTCCTTTCTAATGATACCCTAAAGCCTAGTGTCCTTTTACATTGCGGCAATACAATGGTCAGCATCTTGTGGGAACAATGCGATTACTCCTTCCCTCCCTGAACCAATAGACTATATAAAATATAATTCATGATAACAAATTCTTCTTGAAGGCTAGTATAAGTGAATCAAACAAAAAAATTCTAATAAATAATCTTTCTACAAAACTTTAACATTTCCTCAGGACAAGATAAGCTAGCCATCATGATTTTAGGTCACATTAAGAAGAAACTGGGTCTGAGTTAAAAGCACATGCAATAAAATACCCAAAAGAATAAAAAGCAGGATCTCAAAGGGATATCTGCACACCCGTGTTCAAAGGAGCATTATTCACAACAAGTAAAAGATGAAAGCAATCCAAGTGTCCATCAACAGATCAATGAATTAGCAAAATGTGGTCTCTACATACAGTAGAATATTATTCAGCCTTGAAGAGGAAGACAATTTTGATACATACTACAACATAGATGAACACTGAAGACATTATGCTAAGTGACATAAGCCAGACACATTAGGACAACTATCATATGATTCCACTTATATGAGGTAGCTAGAGCAGTCACATTTATAGAAAAAGAAAGTAGGATCGTGGTTGCCAGAGGCTAGGCAGAAAGGGGAGTGAGGAATTATTGTTAAGTGGGTAATAAATGTTCAGTTACAACATGAAATGAGTTCTGAAGAAAGATGGTGGTGACGGTTACATAACAATATGAACGTTCACTTAAAATGGCTAAAATGATAACGTTTATGATATGTGTATTTTACCAAAATAAAAACATAGTGGAAAAAAGCATATGCAATAAACATTTTTAACTTCCATTTCAGTGTGATTTTTTTTTAAGGAAGAGAAATTAATATGCTTCAACTCATACATTCACCAGTAAGACAAATGGGGAGATTTCACTTGGTTCCAATTTCATCTTTCTGAAGTTATATTGTTGGATGGAGGGCCCAGGAGAACTATTATTTCCCTGATAAAATTAACAGACTTGGCTAGCATGAACATCTTGCTCTGGGCCTTCTCCCTTCCTAAAGGAAGACAGAAGCAACCAGCTCCCCATAGTAGGAAACCAGCCCTGGACCGCCTATCTACAGACTGAAGGTTACTTGAGAAAAATGAATTATTTCTTATTTTATCTAGAGTAGTAGGGCTTCTCGTCCTTGCAGTCAAACTCACCCCTAACTCAATCTGGCATCACTGAGGGAAGTCTGAAGGAAGAAATTCAGGAATATTTCTGGTCTAGCAGATGGAGTTAGAGGTTGGATGTTAGATGTTCCTCTGTAAAAGGGACATTAATGAGACTGAAATGTAACAATCCCCAGTCACATGTCCTATCACTCTGATCTAAGAAGTAACACTGAAGGACAGGTGACTGAAATAGTGAGCTACATGCATACTTTCAGAACCTCAATCCACAAAACAAAGTTTTCTCAAAATAAAACTGACATTTATTAAATGTTCCCCATGTGCCAGACACAGGTAATCTCTTTGGACACAAGATCTCATTCTATCCTAACAGCCTTATAAGGTAGGGCCCAGCCTCCCACCCACTTTATTGAATAGCTTTTTGATAATCTTGTGCCTTTAACAACTTATTTAACTGTTCTGATCTTCTTCCTATAAACAAGGGGAGAAAAATGTAACCCTTAAATAATTGTTGTGAGAATAAAAGATAATATAACTAATAGCATGTAGCAAGGGCACACGGTTAATTCGCAATAAACGCTGTCTTTGTCACCAAAAAGAATAACAGATCACACAAATTCCCAGATACAGCTAAACAACATCTGAATCCCCTGGAGGATTGTCTTAGAATACAGATTCCTGCCGGGCTCGGTGGCTCAGCCTGTAATCCCACGCCTTTGGGAGGCTGACGTGAGTGGATTGCCTGAGCCCGCGGGTTGGAGATCCGCCTGGGCAACTTGGCAAGACCTCATCTCTACAATAAATTTTTTAAAAAAATTAGCCGGACGTGGTAGCGTGTGCCTGTCGTTCCAGCTACTGGGAAGGCTGAGGCGGAAGGATCGCCGGAGCCCAGCAGGTCGAGGCTGCGGTGGCCGGGAGCGGCCACTGCACTCCTGTCTGGGTGATAGAGTGAGACTCCAACTCAA
>NW_007213283.1:118352-182181 GCF_000164805.1 Carlito syrichta
ACCCCAACCCAAAAAAAAAAAAAAAAAAAAAGAATACAGATTCCTTGACTCCAGACAGGCTTAATGATTTGGGGGTGGGGGGGCACAGTTATCCAGAGATGGAAGGGAGTCTGCTAAGGGAACGTCCACCACTGCATTCTCAAACTATTACAAACTATTGCTTTGTTACACCAAATCATGAGATAGTTTACCTACCTAGGCCACATATAGAAATCCACCCTCTGCCTGCATAACTGCCTTCACAGATCCTCTGTTTGAAAGTACGCTCTCTGTTTTCACCAAAATTTAAGAAATGTCACTGTAGTGTACGCTTCAGAGGGCAGTGTCCATCGCTTTCACTCACTCTAGGAGCCAGGAATAAGGCAGGCTATCTTGACGACTCAGAGGTCTTCTTTCCAGTAGACAATGACGCCATTTCACCCACTCCTTGTACCACTTTGTCTTGGCTGCCAGGAAGTTCATAGCCAAATTTTGTATTACAATTTTCCTCAGTCAAGTTTTAGGTATCATTCTTGTCATTATGAATTATTTTATTTTGGGAGGAGATATTTGAAAGCATTTTATTTTGAAAGCAGTTCAGGTCAGGCATGGGGGCTCATGCCTGTAATCCCTTTGGGAATCTGCGGCAGGAGGATCACTTGAGCACAGGAGTTTGAGACCAGCCCAGGCAACAAAGCAAAACCTCTTGTCTACGAAAAAATCTAAAGAAAACTTGCCAGGCATGGTAATTGCATGCCTGTAGTCCCAGCTACTCAGCAGGCTGAGGAGGGTGGATCCCTTCAGCCCAGGAGGTAAGGCTACGGTGAGCAGTGATCATGCCAATGCACTCCAGCCTGGGTAACAGAGTGAGACCCCAACTAAAAAAAAAAAGTAAATAATAAAATAAAAGCAACTCATATTTATTAAGAAAGATTTTGACCAAAAAAAAGAGAAAAATTTAAATCACTCATTTTCTCTCCACTTAGAGATAACCAGAATTAACATGTTTCATATACATTCTTCTAGACATCTGTCTGCTTTAACAAACACAAAAAATAAAAAAATATTTTAATCCTTTATTTAAATTACATTGTAAATGTGTTTTCATTATAGTACATATGTATTCCTCAATAATGTCACGTTTAAATAAAGCATCCACAGATATTTTCTCGTCTGGACATTAAATAATTTATTTACTACTAACCCCCTCCATTATTATACATTCTTAATTATGTTTCCCATTTTTAATTGTATAAGCATTCCTGTAATAAACTGAATTAGAATTAAAATTTTGTACACATGCACGACTCATTTACTCATTCACATATTCATTTAAGGAATAAATTCTTTTTTTAAATTTTATTTGGGGGCGGTCTCACTCTGTCACCCAGACTGCGGTGCAGTGGCATAATCACGATGATCATGGCTTATGGCAGATTCAACCACCTGGACTGAGGTGATCTTTCCACCTAAGCATCCCAAGTAGCTGGGACTACAGGGTGCACCACCACACCCAGCTAATTTTTTTTTTTTTCAGTAGAGATAAGGTCTTGCCATGTTGCTAAGACTGGCCTCAAATCCTGGGCTCAAGCAATCCACCCATCCCGCCCTCCCAAAGTGCAGGGATTACAGGCATGAGCCACCGTGCCAGCCTGAACAAATTCTTAAAAGTGAAAGTCAAGCCGGGCTCAGTGGCTCAGCCTGTAATCCCAGCACTTTGGGAGGCTGAGGTGAGTGGATTGCCTGAACCCACGGGTTTGAGATCCACCTAGGCAATTTGGCAAGACCTGATCTCTACAATAAATCAAAAAAATTAGCCGGGCATGCTAGCACACACCTGTAGTTCCAGCTACTTGGAAGGCTGAGGCGGAAGGATCGCCGGAGCCCAGCAGGACGAGGCTACAGTGGCCGGGAGCATGCCACTGCACTCCAGTCTGGGTGACAGAGTGAGACTCCAACTCCAAAAAAAAAAAGTGATAGTCAAATTGATATTCAAGTAGGCTTCCACATAGCACACCACTCTCTGCCTGAGAAACACTGTTCTTATCTACCCAGATTCAATTTCTTCCTTCTCCTCTACTCCTCCACAGCAGATTCTCTAAAAGTCAGATTTCCTAAGGGATCAGTCCTAGGCCCTTTCTCATGTCATTCACTCTTACTAAATAGTCACTCATCTACTCACTCCCCCAGCATCTATATGCAAAACACCCAATGCCCTATTTCAAGCCCAAATCTCTTTTTTGAATTATAAAATCATGTATGGTGGTTTTTAAATATGCTCACAAATTAATTGATAGTTGTCCATCCAAGAGGTAGAGTTTTTTTTTTTATTTTTTCTATTTTTTTTTTCTTGAGTTGGAGTCTCACTCTGTCACCCAGACTGGAATGCAGTGGCCGCTCCCGGCCACCGCAGCCTCGACCTGCTGGGTTCCGATGATCCTTCCTCCTCAGCCTTCCGAGTAGCCAGAATTACAGGCATGCGCTACCACGCGTGGCTGATTTTTTGATTTATTGTAGAGATGAGGTCTCACTGCCCAGGCGGGTCTCGAACCCGTGGGCTCAGGCAATCCACTCACCTCCACGTCTCAAAGGCATGGGACTATAGGTTGAGCCACTGAGCCTGGCTGAGGTAGAGTTTAATTGTCCACCCCTTTAGTGTGGGCTGGAATTGGCAACTCACTTCTAACAAATAGAATATGGTGGAAATGATGATGTGGAACTTCTGAGACTAGAGGTATTGTAGATTCCTCCTTTCAGTCTGTCCTATCTTTTGCTCTAGGAGAAGCCCACTGTCATGTCATAAAGACATTCAAGTAGCTTTACAGAGAAGTTCATGTAGGGAGGAACTGTGGCCTCCCACCAATAGCCAGCAAGGAACTAAGTTTGCCAAAAGCTATTTACATAAGTTATCTTAGAATCACATCCTCCAGCCTCAGTCGAGCCTTCAGATGATAGCAATCCTGGCTGACATCTCAAGTGCAACCTCATAAGACAGCCTGGGTCAGAAGCATCTAGCCAAGCCACTCCCAAATTCCTGGCCCAGGAAACTGCATGAGATAATAAATATTTGTTGTTTTAAGCCACTAACTGTTGGGGTAATTTGCTATACAGCAATAGATAACTAATATAGATTTGCTATTAAGTTTAGAAATAATTTCTTATATCACAAGAGATAAATACATATTACATATCTAACCACCTACTTAACATCTCCATTGAGATATCACACAGGGCCAGGTTTGGTGGCTCAAGCCTGTAATCCCAGCACTTTGAGAGGCCAAGGTGAGAGGATTGCCTGAGTCCAGAGGTTCGAGACCAGCCTGGGCAACTTGGTAGGACCTCGTCTCTATAATTTAAAAAAATAAATCAAAAAATTTGCCAGGAGTGGTGGCGTGCACCTGTAGTTCCAGCTACTTGGAAGGCTGAAGTGGAAGGATCACCTGAGCCCAGCAAGTTGAGGCTGCAGTGGCTGCGAGCATGCCAATGCACTCCAGCCTGGGCGACAGAGTAAGACTCTAACTCAAAAAAAAAAAAAAAAGTCCAGGGGTTCGAGGGATATCACACAAACTCCTTTCAATATTAACACATCTGAAACCAAAGTGTTGCTCTTCTCACAAATATACTATGCCTCCAATCTTTCCCAGCTCTATATACAATGCCTTCATTCATGCACTGGCTCATGCCAGGATGCTGAAATGAATCCTTGACATCTCTTCCCACTAATACCACAATCTATCCCCTCTTTCAACATTTGTGGGTCCTAATCCCTAAACAGAGCTCGAGTTCATCCACATCTCTTCATCTCCACTGGATGCCCCAGCTCAAGCTACTGCTACTGCCTCCTCTTGCTTCCAACCTAAAAAGTCAATAACCTTCGGACATTGTCTCCTAAATTCTGTTCTGGTTCCTTTCTGACAGTCTGAACTTTGGAACAACTAAATTCACATGGTTTACAAGGCCTTGACTCATCTGATCCCTCCTATGCTAAGCCTTATCTTGCAACACTCTCCCTCCTTAGTGTGTTCCAGCACTCTGGCCTTGGTGTTACTCCCAAACCCAGCCCTTTCCTGCCCCAGAATGCTTGCTCATGCTGCTATGCCTGCCTGCAGTACTCTTTGCCCCATTCTCAATCTGCTCAATCAGATGAACATTTCCACCTTAGTTTTAAATGTCTTTTCTTCAGAGCAGAGGTCTAGACTCCTCCAGCCTCTCAAGGCAAACTGTTTTCTTTTCACGTGCACCTGAGTACTTATCTCAGTTTGATTACACATTGATTTACGTAAGTCCAGGAGGGCAGGAAATGTCTACTTTGATCTCCAAAGTATATGCAGCTCCCAATACAGGTTGTCCATTGTAAAAGGACTTCAAGTTCCTTTTAATATTATCGAAGATGAAAATCTGACTTCTAGAAACATTTAAAGAAAGAAAAGCTGGCATAAAAATAGTTTCTAAAGTCATACCAGAAAACCAATTTTAAAGTTCATTAGAAAGCTAAAGTGTCCCTGATTGCTCTAAATAGGAACATTTTATTCCAGTGTTTAGAGTTTTGATGAATAATCATTTCCCTCTCCAAAGCTCAGTGTTTTTTAAAGCAGGGAGGATCATGACTCTGTGCAAGATTATTTTTTGATGAAGAAATCAGAAACTCACTGATGGGGGAAACCAAGAAATACTAATAAGGACAAGTCGAAGCACAGTGTAAATCAGCGGTGCCCTGTCTCTTACTTCCAGTAAACACTACACTGACTTGTAACCAGAGACGGAGTGGGTCTGGGAGCAGACTTTGTGGGTTCTGAGGCGGAGCCACCCACAGGGCGCAGCCCTACAGCAGCGGTCACAGGAATTTGCCAGAAAAGAAACTGCAGGGCACTCACAGTGGAAAGAAATAGAAACCTTCCAGGCCTCAGTCTTTCCCCACACACATTCATACACACAGACTGTCAGCCCAGCACCAAAGCTCTAACTTCTAAGATTACACAGATTTATGTATAAATATATCATTGTGCCATACTTTGGTAAGTGGCACATATTTCAACTTAACAGATTTATGTGAAATACGTAGTGCACACCTGTAGTTCCAGCTACTTGGAGGGCTGAGGCGGAAGGATCACCGGAGCCCAGCAGGTTGACGCTGGGGTGGCCGTGAGTGTGCCACTGCACTCCAGCCTGGGTGACAGAGTGAGACTCCAACTCAAAAAAAAAAAAAAAGAATTTGACCACAGACACCTATGGCAGTTTTACACATAATTTTTCAATGTACAAATTACCAGTACTCATTAAAACTGTTTTTTAAAAGCAATAAAAAGCAAAGAAAATTAATGCTATGAATGTTTAGGACACAATAATTCTAGAAAAACTTCAAATCAGAATGACACTGGGTATCAAAAACCAACTACAATTTATACAAAGCAGGCTACACTATATGGAAAAAAAAAAGTATGCCCCAAACTGCCATGCAGGTGGCAATTATCAAAAACCAACTACAGCAGGAGAAAAGTGCCCCTAGACAAAGGGAGAAGCTAGGAAACAAGGATTCCAGCGTTTAAGGTCTGCAAGGGATACACTCCAACCAGCAAGCAAGACCCAGGCATCCACTTGGCAGGGCAAGGCCAGACTCCACCAACCAGAAAAGTCTCCCACTAAGAAAGAATCAGAATCACAGCTTTATCAAAGGTCAAAGTAAAATAGCAAGACTCAGTAGCCAGGCAAAGTAGACAGGGATACATATACATAATAATCAAAGACAAGTCACACAAGGTCACATACCAAGCAAACAAGCAAAGAACCTGACCAAAAAAAAAAAAAAAAAAAGTCACCATGACGCCCAACTACCAGGAAACTGTGAAATGATCTTGATACTGATAATAATGAACTCAGAACGCCCTTTAAGCTTGAGGAAGGAAATCCAGCAATGAAAGTTACAGTCCAGATCACTTTTAGATCTGTATTAGACAGCTAGTGTGCATATCCCTAGCCATAATGAAATAGTCTAACATGTTTATAAATCATGATTTATTAAAGTTTATACACTTGCATAAATACCATTTAATCCTTATAATCAAGAAATGCTCCCAAGTCTCATCTGTTCATAGTTCTAAAAAGATGTTTAGGACGTGGTTGACACGTTTTGCAAACATAATCCCAATGTTCTTTATAGATAACTAACTAAAGAAGAGTCGGCTTTCAACATGTATTTTATGCAAAATATTTTCAAAAAAACATCCAAGTATGGTTATGTTAGCAAACTTCACGACTACAAGTCTCATGCTATGCAGCTACTACCCAAAAGAAAGAAAAACTTCTTGTTTAACTATGGGGGGAAAAAATGGAAAAAAATTTTCATCAAGATTGAGGAATTTAGATGTGTTTTGAGTATCTCCCTTTAGTTAATGTCCACGCTCTTTTTTGTTTTATTCCCACTGACTCATCTTTAATTTTGTCTTGCTGTATGCATTTTTGTAAACCATGTAAATAACATGGTACAAGGTAAAGAATTTTTTTTAATGTAAAATATTTACCTTATTCAGTAAAATAAATTACGCAACCCAAAAAAATGTACAAATTATATTTTTCGTACAGATTGAGAAATTCCTTAGAATTATCCTATTCTTGGTTTTTTTTTTGCCTTCCTCCATCAGTGTCCAACCAGATAAATCAAATAAAAGAGAGTAAAAAGAAAAATCTATAAATGCCATATGACCTGCCAAGAAGGACTTTATTTTACAGTAAGAAGATGCAGTGTAAGCAAATGGGAAACACAGACACGCACAATAACTCAAAGCCATCCCAAATGCAGACCAGTGAAAATATTTTGCAAGCACTTAGTTGCTAATACTTGTGTAATTTGAAGAAAAGAACTGGAAATAATATAACCAAACTACAATAAATTAACATTTTAGTAATAATCAAATTAATATTTTTAGTAATAATCAAGACGATAACAGCAGTGGTCAAAGTAAGTAAGCTAATACATACATGTTTAAGCATGGTACCACTTTTCATCTATTCTCTTATTTTTGTCAATGGAAATAGAATTCAGCTGCCATAAAAATCTACCTAGATTTCACAGATGTATGATTCTGTGGTTTTTAGTATATTCACAAAATTGTGCATCATCACTACCTAATTTCAGACACTTACATCACCCCAAAAAGAAATGCTGTGCCCACTGGCAGTATTTCCCTGCCCTCCTCCCAACCCTAATAAACCACTAATCTACTATCTGTCTCTATGGATTTTCCCGTTGTAGACATTTCATATAAATGGAATCATGGAATATGTAGCCTTTTGTACCATCCTTCATTCACTTAGCATTGTGTTTTCAAGGTTCATGCATGTTTGAGCTTATATTAGTACTGCACTTTTTGTTATACTGAATACTATTCCATTGTATGGAATAATCACATTTTGTTGAGCCCTTCATTAGTTGACGGGCATTTTGGTTGTTTCCACTTTCTGCCTATTATGAATAATGCTGTTATGAACATTCATGTACATGTTTTTATGTGAACACAGGTTTCCAATTCTGTTGGGTATATTACTTAGAAATTGCTGAGTTACAGGATAACTCAACACTAAACTTTTGGTGGAGCTGCCAAATTATTTTCCAAAACTGTTACACTATTTTACATTTCCATCAGCAATGTAAGGTTCTAATTTTTCTACATTCTTGCAAGCACTGTGGCTTTCCATATTTTTTAAAATCATGTTCATCCTAGTGGGTGCGAAGTGAAATCTCATTGTGGTTTTGATTTGCATTTCCCTCATGATTAATGGTGTAAACCATCTTTTCATGAGTTTATTGGCCACTTGTTTATCTTCTTTAAAGAGATGTCTAACCCTTTGTCCATTTTTCTTTTTTTTTTCATGGAGTTCCCACAATCACAGCAGATTCGGGGAGACTTCCCCATTTTACAACTGGAATATTTGTCTTTAGATTGTTGAATTGTGAGAATTCTTTATATATTCTGGTTACTCAACACTTACCAGATACATGGTTTATAAATATTTCCTTCCATTCTTTCAGTTGTCTTTTCACTTGGGTTATCTCATTTAATCCTCACAACAGCTATGAGATAGTACTATGAGAATCACCCATTTAACAGAAGAGAAAACAGTGAATAAACACAGCTGTTAAGAATTAGAACAGTCTAACCCAGACACTCTTCCTTCAAGAATCGGCAGGAGGTACTGTCAGAAACACTGAGCGCGTTAGATGTTATAGCAAGAGCCACTAAATAAATAAGCAGGATTAAAAATAATTAGCTTAAAAAGAAACAGTATTACTGTTGCTTTGCATAAAAATACCAGAGGGCCCTTCTTAACTTAAGAAGAAAGAGAGTAGCTTAAAATAAAGCACATTCCGCCTTAAAAGGAAGGCGAAACTTGGCCTCTAAACAGTGTCTATTCTTTTCAATTGTAGGAAACTTTCTTATTGAGCTATGTAGTTGAAACAAAGGAATTCAGAATACAAGTGGTATTTTTGCTGAGATTCAAGCATTGTAAATAGGCACAGTGGGTGTTCTGTTAGGCGGAGTCCTATTTCTTAGTAAACAGCCCTCCTTTTCAAAATGTATGCCTCCCCCAACCCTTCTCATCCACTCTCAAAGATGAAGAACAAAGCAGATTTTAGAAACTAAGATGCCACTCTGACCAGTCACTCCTTCTTCTCTTATTTCTACCACCAGTTACATGAAATACAAAAGTTAATCTATACATAATTTTAGTGTGTGTAGAATTAGAGAGGTTAAAAAGAACATGCTGATCTACCAATACTGGCGTGGAAAGGAATTCAACATATTTAAGGGGAAAAAAACTGTAAACAATATAAAAAATATAGTCATGTATTTATTTAAAATAGACAACATTTAGCCAGGTATGGTGGTTGCACCTATAGTTCCAGCTACTTGGAAGGCTGAGGTAAAAGGATCTCCTGAGCCCAGCAGATCCAAGCTGTGGTCACTCTGAGCATGACACTGCACTCCAGTCAGGGCAACAGAGTGAGACTTCAACTTAAAAATTAAAAAATTAAAAATTAAAAAATAGGTAATATAAACTCATATAATAAGCCAGGCACAGCGGTGCACACCTGTATTCCCAGTTACTCAAGTGGCTGAGGTGGGAGAATCTCTTGAGTCCAGGAGTTGGAGACTAGCCTGGGCTACATAGTGAGACCTTGTCTCTTAAAGATGAATACATAAATTTATATTACAATACTCATGTTAGTAAATGCAGAGAAATTTTCTTAAGTCATCTAATGATAAGGGTTCCCCCCGGGAAATAGGGTGAAATTTTTATATGGTGAAATGTTTGACTGTTTTAAACATATATCGATAATATTTTGTTTAAAAAGAAAAAAAAAAAAAGGGTAGTACTCTGTCAGATGGTTCTACAAAACTTAAAAACCATAGAAATGAATGAACAAATATGAATAAAATGAGCAAATGAACATTTTTGGCTAAGTTCAGTGACTTCCCAAATTTCTTCAAGTTGTGAGAAAAATAATGCATATACTTGCAGATGTGAATTTGAATAGAAGCAGATAACTTCCATCAATTTTTTAAAAGCCTCTCCAATCCAGAAAAAGTTTTAACACACTATCTTAAAATAATACTATAAGGTTTCATCTTATGAAAGGTCAAAACAGAAATGAAAGGATAAAAAAAACAGCAAAATCTCTTAAGCCAGTAAAAGACACCTTCTAAATCACAAAAGAATAGTCATTAGATCTCTCTTAGATCCTGCTCTGTAATTCTCAGGCTGACGCTAAACCCATCCTATTTTTTAACAAAAAGCTTATGCCTTATAGTTTTTAATGTTGAAGATAAGTTTTTCTTTCCTTGATATACAACACAAACTCCTTTCCTAAAGGAAAAAAGCCTAAAAATGAATATATACAAACAAGTTATTTGATTCATTTCTTTAACAATTATTTATTTGAGCATCTAGTATGTGCCAGGCTCATTGTTCCTTCAGTTAATGTCATTCTTGTTTTTTATATGCCACAGTTTTCCTTCTTTCTTCTACATGCTGCAGAAAACAGAAATTCCTCCATTTTCCTTCTTTCTTCTACATGCTGCAGAATAAAGAAACTGAACGAATAAATGCCCAGCATTTGGTTATCTTAAATGTCCACATGATAATTTCAACAGCCTATACAATGACTCTTTACAGGAAATGAAAAGGAAAAATGGTGACAAGCTAATAGAACCACAGTCCCTGGATCACTAAGGATTATCTATAATAAGAGAAACAAAAACTTCCCCTTATATAGGGTGTTCACATTCCTAGAATTATTCTGTTGGCCCTAACCAAAAATAAATAAATAAATAAGCCTATCTTATTGAAGATAAGTTTCTCCTTGAAAAGCAAACGCTGCTAGACTCGGTGGCTCAGCCTGTAATCCCACACTTTGGGAAGCTGAGGTGAGTGGATTGCCTGAGCTCACGGGTTCGAGACCCACCTGGGCAACTTGGCAAGACTTCATCTCTACAATAAAATAAAAAAATCAGCCAGGCATGGTAGCGTGTGCTTGTAATTCAGGCTACTCGGAAGGCTGAGGCGGATCACTGGAGCCCAGCAGGTCAAGGCTGCAGTGGCCAGGAGCGGCCACTGCACACTCTAGTCTGGGCGACAGAGTGAGAATCCAACTCAAAAAAAAAAAAAAAAAGAAAGAAAGAAAAGTAAAAGCTAGTAGAATTTATCCATATGAAAACAAGAGATTCAGGCAGTATGTAAGCTAGCAGGTTATAGTACCATCACCATACCTACTTGTCTGTGACAAAACCCTAACTTAATGCTAACAGTAATCTGAGTTTTTCAGAAATGCATATTTTTAATCACTCTAAATATTAGTATCCTAAATACTTTAAATCTATAAAAAAAATTTTTTTCTGAATATCTAAGTATTATTCAATAGCAATTGCATTGTCTATACTGGAAGGGGGTGAGAAAAGAATCATATCTAAAAACTTTAATTCATATCTACAAATGTACCAATGCTAAAGTGGCAGCTCTAAGGGACGTTATTATTATCTTGGAAATTTTTTTTTGTTTTTTTTTAACAAATCCTTGACTCATATATGACCGCTTCTCCCACAGGTATACTCCAAGTAAATGAACATGAACTGGACTACTTTAATACATCAGTTTTTCTTTTCATATGATAACTACACTGTCCAGATTATTGTGTCAGAAATAGAATGTGATGCACATAAAACCTCTATTCGCTGTCACAATAGTATTTGAATGTATTGAAAATAAATTCCTTCGGCAGATCAAGCAAACACTGAATCTACAGATCACCAAAAAATACCCTGACCTCTGAACTTCTTCACTTTTCATACAGCAGGAGTCATTTAAATTCCACTTTGAGTTTGGCTACTCACTCATTTTCTTCCCAAATATACTTGAATACTGTTGTGCGAGTGTCTTCTTAATAATATCCTGCCAAGCAACACAGAGAAAACCATTAAACCACATTAACTGAAGCATGTGGCTTCAGAACAATGTGTGAAAAGTGGAGAATTGTGAGTGGTTTTTGTACATATTTTTGTCAGAGCAAAGTTAACCCTTTACTCTTCCTGATCCATTCCAGAATTTCAATCCTACACTGGACCTAAAGTTGACAGTATTTAAGTCATTCCTTCCCTTTTTTCCCATCATCAGAGAAACACATACTTCATAATATAACCCACACATAAACAAAAAGAGCTTCTTCCAACATTATTTCTGAAAATTAATATTTAGTCAGCTGTCAAAAGAAAGTGAAGAAATGTATTTCAGGCAAGGAGGAATGACTGAAGAATTATCTACCATTCTAAATTGTTTCTGTAAAGGTTTTTTGGTTTTGGGGTGTTTTTTTTTGAGTGGAGTCTCACTGTCACCCAGGCTGGAAAGCAGTGGCACATTCCCAGCCACTGCAGCCTCCACCTGCTGGGCTCCTGCGATCCTTCCGCCTCAGCCTTCCAAGTAGCCAGAACTACAGGCATGCACTACCACGCCCGGCTAATTTTTGATTTATTGTAGAGATGAGGTGTTGCCAAGTTGCCAGGGTGGGTCTCGAACCCACGGGCTCAGGCAATCCTCTTGCCTTGGCCTCCCAAAGTGCTGGGATTACAGGCTGAACCACCGAGCCTGGTCTAAAGGTTCTTTTTTAAGAGAAATGAAAATTAAGAGTTAGCCACTGTGGTTGGCAGAATTGTGCACCCTCCTCCTCTCCGCCCCTTGCAAAAGACACCTGAGTGCTAATGCCAAGAACCCATGAGTATGTTAGGTTACATAGCAAGGGGTAATTGAGGTTGCAGATGGAGTTAAGGTTGCTAATCAACTGATTTAGGATAGGGAGATTACCTTGGATTATCCTGGTGGGCCCCAAGAAATCACAAGGCCTCTTCTAAGTGGAAGAGGAAGGCATGAGAGTATCAGAGTGAGCCATGGGAGAAGAACTCAACCTCCTCTCTCCACCATTGCTGCTTTCAAAGATGTGGGGTGGAGGAATGAACCAAGAAACAAGGGCAGCCTGTTGAGGCTGGAATAGATAAGGGAACAGATTATCCCCTAGAGCTTCTAGAAGCAACACTGGTCTGCCAATACCTTGATGCCAGCTCATTGAGACCCGTGTCAGACTTCTGACCTCCAGAACTGTAAGATAACAAATGTATGTTGTTTTAAGCCATCAGATTTGTGCTGATTTGATACAGTCACCAGAGAAAACTAATAGTCCCACTCATCTGCAACTCTTCTCAGTCATCCATCCTTGCCGATGAGTCACAAATGGAAATATGAAATGAGAAGTGAAAACACAAAGCAGAGAGAGCGAAGCTGTGAGTACCCGGGCTTCTAGTGCCAGTGAGGCTAACTGTGCCAACCAGCACTCACAAGCAAATCCACACAGGGAGTCATCCCACACAAACTAACCCAAAAGGAAGGAACTGACCCAAATCACTCCTTTTACCTTTCATGGGGAGAGCATAAGAGAGACAATGGGGAGAAGTAGATCACCATCAGAAGTGATTTCTGCAGGTTCCAGATGAGTTCACAATCTAGAAACCAACAGTGCAGATCCAACGAGTGGGGAGAATCATTCACACACGGTTTCCTTCCCTCACAGTTATACTCGAAAGAAGAGTGAGCCCAGTCCTTGGCAGCAAAATCTTAAATATTAAAATCCATAAAGTGAGCTTTGCCATAACTCAATTGAATTCTTCAGCAGAGCCAAGACACTCCCAAGCAACCAACTTCAACGTCCAGGACCTCAATATCGTCCCCTCAATGTACTACAATAGCCTGTCATACTATCCACCTTCTTATTTGCATCATAAATACCTCTGAGAGATTGACAGACTTCCTTCCTTCCTTCCTTCCTTCCTTCCTTCTTTCCTTTCTTCTTCCCTCTCTCCCTCTCTCTCTTCCTTTCTTTCATAAAGACAGTATCTCACTATGGTTGCTCAGGCTGGTCTTGAACTTCTGGGCTCAAGCAATCCTCCTGTCTCAGCTTCCTAATACATTAGCATTACAGGAATGAGCCACACTATGCCTGGGCCAATTAACCTTCTTCAGTTCATGAAATTTCTTACACTCAAAAATCTCCAAACATAATTTATTGCCTTGAAATTCAGGTATGTCTATATGTTACAGGGACCTCAGGAGACTAATGCAAAAGATCTCTCAAGGCCAGGAGTTCAAGACCAGCCTGTGCAACACAGGAAGACGTCATCTCTAAAAATATAAAATAAAATAGTATATATATGTATATGTATATAGGTGTGTGTGTGTGTGTGTGTGTGTGTGTGTGTGTGTGTGTGTGTGTATAGACATGCCTACCAAGCATGGCATTCAGCATGCTCTTCCATAGTCACACCCTATTAATTCTGTGCCCTCTATCTGAAAGATTTTATTCCAGCACCAGAGCTTCCATCAGACTCCATAGCAAGTAGTACCCTCTTTCATGAAGCCCAGCCCTATACCCACCCCGCCCTCATCTTTTGAATTCATATGGTTCTTCATCCTTATTTATGACAAAATATTTTCTATTTCCACACCCATATGATCTCCTCTCCTTTTTTTGCTTTGTTTTGTTTGCTTACTCTATTAGAGAAAGTTTTTTTTTTTTCTCTCACTCTGTCGCCCAGACTGGATTGCAGTGGCACGCTCCCAGCCACCACAGCCTCAACCTCCTGGGCTCCAGCAATCCTTCCACCTCAGCCTTCCCAGTAGCCGGAACTACAGGCACGCCCTACCATGCCCGGCTAGTTTTTTATTTACTGTAGAGATGAGGGCTCGCCAAGTTGCCGGGACAGATCTCTAACCCACGGACTCAGGCAATCCACTCACCTCAGTCTCCCAAAGTGCTGGGATTACAAGCTGAGCCACGGAGCCCGGCCGAGAAAGATTTTTAAAGGGAGTTCATTGAGTGAGGAATCTGTATCTCTGGCCATCTGCAGTTATTGCTACCACACAATCAAATTCCTACCAGATGAACTGAGGCATAGACATTATGCTGAGAGAAGAGATTTAAGACCCACGTGGAAAGCCAGCAAGTATTAGTGAGGTTGCAAAGGAACAGGGCCCAGTCAGGTCAAGTCCGTCCTCACCATTTGACACCATACCAGTTCTGGGAAAACCAAGGTCTCTGTCAATTTCAAAACGAATCTAGCCATATGATTTGGAAGATACAGTTGCTAAGTCTTGCAGCAAAAGCCTACACACAGAAAAGAAGATAAGCAAAAAAATTGAGTTCTGTAAGAGACTATGTTTCATCTGCCTTGGTCTCTCTATTCTTAAATTTAAATACTAGGGAGTATCCATCAATTATTATGTGTGACTATTTAATTCTTTTGAAAACATAATAAAATCCAAAGTGCTAAATACTGAGAAACTTATTTAAAATCATATTTCAAGTAGTCAGCCAACACCATACAAAACTTAAAAAATATTGAGCTATTAACAAAAACAGGCACAACTAACAACACATTACTTAGCACAACAAACTCATTCTGAATGACCTGGCACACAGTAGGTCCTCAATACACCTCTGCACTAACTCATAGTGAAAACTCATCAGCTTCATAGGTCATATGTTGTAAGGATCCAACATATGAAAATCAGTGACTCAAGTGAAAATCAGCTTTCGTATCACATAAAGACTAGAGTGTAATTTTTTCCTTCATCCTCTGCCTTGTTTCTAAAACTACACAGGTGTTGATGAGGACTTTTTTTTTTACCGTATCTTGGCAAAGTTTAATTTGAACAGGCAGTTTCTCACGACCTTCAATCTCTGTGTTCAACAATGAAATCATTTGGCTTTATATCCTATCCAGTTATTAGTCACAAACAACAAAGGAAAATGTGAAACCTGTGCAGGCCAATGCTCACTCTGGGTCACTCGGGGTCATATTCACTTTTAGCTCGGGTCATTGAAGAACACACAATGACCTCAGCTCTTTAGAAACTATATTCAAAATTTTCCTGGAGAGAAAACAAAACAGCTATGTGACTTTAAGACAAATGCTCCTAGAGGTTTGCAGTCTGAAAAGGGTGCACTGAAAGTCAGCAACTGTCAGTAGCTCACACCTGTAGTCCCAGCACTTTGGGAGGCCAAGGTGGGAGGATTGCTTGAGGCCAGGAGTTCAAGACCACTTTGGGCAACATAGCGAAACCTCACCTCTATAAAAAAGTTTTTAAAAATAGCTGGGCATGACAGCACGTGCCTGTAGTCCAGCTACTCAGGATGCTTGAGCCCAGGAGGTTGAAGCTGCTGTGAGCTGTGATCATCGTGATCATGCCACTGTACTCCAGCCTGGGCGACAGAGTAAGACTCTGACTCAAAAAAAGACAGCAGCTAGGGCCAGCACAGAAAAAGGGAGGGGGCAGAGGAGGAAGCTGGGTATGCCTGGATGGGCCTTCCTTGGGAAGGCTCTTTCGCTAAGGGCCTAAGGAGGAAATTTCCAGTCTGGCATGGGAGACTCACATCAGGACCTCAGCATTCTCATCCCACCCATTTAGAGGAACCCAATTATTATATTCTAGCAAGATTTGACACTTTCGTAAAGTCTACTCCTGAGACAGATTAGCAATTTGACTTTTTAGAAATCTGTTCCAATGAGTGGATTTTTTTCCAGCTAACAAAGCAAATATTTGTAACTCTATTTATTTTACTCATTTCTTTATTTCTTTGCCATTGTTATTATGATTACAATGAAAAATTTGGCCTTTGTTTTTATTCTTTAAATTTGAGTATGAAAGTGGCAGCATGAAGGAAAAAAAAAATCACAGGAATCAACCTGTGCCTCTAATTAAAAAGGCATTTCTTTCCTTATTGGCCTTACAACATTTCTTTTGGCATCTTTTAGTATCTAGAAATAGAACCAACAGGTCTCTCCTCAACTCCTGGATGGTTTTAATTCAAACACAGGCCTCTGGACTAAGGCTTCAATGAAAACTAAGACTGCCTTACCTGCCAAGCTAAAAATTTTCCCCCAGGGCATTAATAATTTGGTCAAAATCAAGGACAAAATTATGAGAGCAACGGATGAGCTATTCCCCCTCCCTCTTCCTAACATTAGTCTCTATGTGAGGAAAGGTACAAATCAAAAATAAGTCTTTCTCAAATCCAGCAAGCCCCCGAGTCAGCCTATGGTGTTTAAGGAAGTGGCTGGAAAGTCTCATTAGGCTGGGACCTAAGTGCCATCTTGCCATGACTTTAATCTAATCATGCAGTCTGGAGACTCTTTCCTAGGAGACCCTGGGCAGCGTAACAAGAATATTTATTTACTTGTCCAAACAGTTTCTTGAACCTGTAGAATTGAACTCATCTACTTCCTATACAGACAGGTCTTCAAAATATTTCTCTTCTCCTGGTCTGATCTTTCATCAACCGAGGTCAAAGGAAAAGTTGGCTAACATCTGAGTTTGGTTCCCTCTAGAAAGAGATCCGGAGACAAGAATTCAAGTATAAGTAATTTATTTGGGGAGGAGATCCTGGGAAACACCAGTAGAGACAGAGAAGGACAAGTGGCAAAGACAAGAATCATTATCAAGCAGGTTACCACTGATTCCTCATCCAACTGGGAACTGAATTCAGAGACTCAGTGTAAAACGTTCAAATGATGCAAGAGAGCTGGAGAATTTATACTACAGCAGTCACTGGCTGTGGGCTGCTGGCTTCCTGCCATTCCTGGATGTAAGCTTTTCAGCCAGAGAGTGCCCTCAGGCAAAGCCATGCAGGTGTGGGCAGTTGTTTCAAGTCCCAGGGCACCAGAAGTGCTGAAGGCAAGGAGGTAGGACACCGAAGGACTGGAATAATTTCCAAAAGGGTACTTAAACCAGAGGGAACTGTATCAGTTATGTAACACACATCATTGAATACAAAGTTGAGTTCTTATCCACAAAATTGTCCTTCGAAAAAAAAGATGTCACCTTATACTTAAATGTTAAAGGTCTCATATTATGAAACACTGTCAATTACTATGTCTTAACTTAAAACAGCAAAGTACTGTTTGGGAGAAACACAATAATCCAAAGGGATCTCAATCAGTGTTCTACTCGGATGCTGCTAAAAGGTCAAATGATGAAATGTAACACAGACATGGCTATTGAGGGTATGACTTTCCACTTCAACTGTTGAATGCAGACCAGCTCAAATTAAAAAAAAAAAAAGATGAGTGAACACAGGCCATTACCAGAATCTTCAAATGTGGCAATACAAATAAATAAATATAGGAAATGCTCATTATGACTAGGGATTACAGAAAGTAAGATAAAACAATATTTGGGGTACTCACAATTGACTATTGGCTGGACCTCAGAGATACTGACATTGATGGCATTAAACATGTTAAATATAACGCAATCCTCAAAGAGCATTTAGTAATTGTTGCTCACTACTAGTGAGTAGAAGCCAGATATGCTGTTGAACTTCCACAATGCACAGGACAGCTCCCAATACAAGAGTTATCTGGTCCAGAATGGCAACAGTGTCAAGGTTGAGAAACCTGCTTTATATCTACTCCCTTACATAATCCTCACAACAGCCCTGTGACAGGCATTTGTATTATCTCCATTGTACAAATGCAATGCATAAAGATAATTTTAAATTATCCATAATGTTGAAAAGCTAGAAATAAAATAATACAAAAAACAGGAAAATTGCTAAATAAATTATAGTATAACTACCTAATAGAAATATAAAAAATACTTACGAAACAATATAAAACTAAAACACTGGAACAAGAAATTAGAAATATTATATTACAACTATTTTAAAGAATGAATATAGAGGCTAGGTGCATAAATAACGAATGAAAGTTACTTTTGTGTTGAGACTAGAAATAGATTTTTTTCCTAATATATTTTGAAATTATTGCAATTTTAAAAAGAAAAAACAAAACAATGGCGCTAAGAATACTGAAATTTTCTACCTGGGAGGCTGAGGCAGGATTACTTTAACCCATGAGTTAAAGGCCAGCTTGGGCAACATAGTAAGCACCTCTATCTCAAAAGAAAAAAAAAACCTAAAAAGAAAAAAGAATAATGAAATTTTTTAAACAACACAAGACTTAACAGAATAAGAAGATAGCTAACATCAAGAAATTAGGAATAAAAACTCCCATGGAATAGCACCAAATGTTGTTGGTGATTTAAATTCCGAAGTCATGACCCTGTTTAGCATAAGGCTAAATAACCTAAGTTTTATATCTACCTCTTTCCTTTAGTTATTTCATGGCTCACTATCATCTACAGAGAATAGGCAAATTGAATCAAATTTCAGTTCAGCTAAACCTGATTCATTTCTATTACATAATGTATGTATATGTAACATAGAAACTGTTATGGCACTTAAATTGTTAGAATCATTTAAACTGTTACATAATTTTCATGTATGTGGTAATTTAAACTGTTATTTTAGATGTATCAATAGTAGTGGTAGTCGTAGTAATAGTAGTAACATTACAGTTGCTGCTAAAAGAGCAACATTTATCAAATGCTTCCTACATAGATTACAATGTAATCTAATCCCTGAAATATCCAGATGAGACAGATGCTTTTATTGCCCCTATTTCCCAGAAGAGGTCACAGACACTTAAAGTTAAGCTACTGGCCAGGTGTTATACAGCTAAAAACACACAAATATCTGAATTCAAATTCGGGCAGTTTGACCCCGAAGCTCTTCTTGGGGACAAGATGAGGTTAAGGGACCCATAGGTGCCCACTCTTGCTCCTCTCTCTACAGCAAGGAATTGATCCCATGTGATCTACCAGATGTACAACCTGACCTTTGAAGTAAGTTGACAAATTTGTCTGAGTAGACTTAACAATAATTTAACCAACAGGATCTCGTTTTAAGTAATTACTTTTATAATCAACCAATATTAGCAAATAAATGATGGCCAAACACAGCTAAGTGGATTCAAAGGAGGAAAAACATAAGGCTGTCAGAGTTTCCACAGGAAGCATCTAGATCAGGGATTCTAACATGGGCGGATTTTTGTCTACTGTGCATATCCCATTGACTATTCTGTTCTCGTGGATTTGAGGATAAAAAAAACCACTTCATCCTGTGAACGGGAAAATGGATACCGTAGAATCAGTAACAGAAATACTGCTTACACAATTTAAGCATCTGTGTCTAGAATGTTGAGGAGAAATGGATAGGAATGCTGCATGCAAAACACTGTAGATATTATATTGTTGAGCTTCAATGTCGCTAGTGTAGTCTCACCTACCCAGAGCATATATTATGAAATGAAGTCACTGAAAACAAAATGCTGTGATCTTCTGAGATTCCCTGAAGCACAGATTAACTTAACAAATAACAGGGATCAGAATACTAATAACATATCATCATGAGGAAATAAGGAGAATTTGGCATGAGCCAAAGTACAGGCTCCTACCCTTCCTGAGCCGTTATCAACTCAAAGCAGGCTACAGCTGGGTGTGAGGAAGTCTAGAAGAACAACTGACTGGTCTCTCACTTCCACACCTACATGTTCTACTGATGGTCTCAGACCTTTCCAGAAGCTGCAGGGTCAGAAAGAAAGATGGTGGGTGAGGGAACATGAAGAAAATTGAAATCCTCCTTCATGACTAGAACTTACATATCTTCCTGTAACATGGTATGTGTTTCTGACTGATTCTGAGTAAATCTTATCATCAAAAATGTTTTTTTATTTTTAATACATGTGAAGATTAAAGAAATCCTAATGTGTGTCTTGCTAAGCTTTATATTTTAAAACCTACAGAAATAATTGAAATGAAAGAAGATACCAACAACAACAATAACAGCAAATATTTATAAAGTACTTACTACAACAATTCCAACCTGTTTTAACTGCTTTCTATCAGGGATTCTCAACTGGGAGTGATTCTGCCACCTAGGAGACATGTGGCATTTTAGAAATTATTAGATCTGATACATTTACCAGCTGGCAACCCCTCTGATTATTTGGTCATCAATCTGATTGGAGGCTATACCAACCTGATAAACATTTAGAATAGTACCTCTGCCTGAATATACTATAAATAATTAAAATAAGTATCATGTCTAACAAAACCTAGTATTGTCAATAAGTAATTATTTCCACTAATATGGAGTATTCAGATACATCATCCAAATGTTAGTCTTTGAAAGTAATCTTCGCCATTTCCAAGAAGGCTGAAGACATCTGAAAAATCTGTCTCATAATCTAATTATCCAAGAATTGACCTATTTGTTTTGTGGATATACTCCCAACTGTAATTGATTACATGTAAGAATTCAAAAGTTCTTAGTTTTAATTCTCAGACTCAAAGATTTTTAATTCAAAACTACTTCAAACTCAAAATTTGGTATATATTATAAATATTTTATCATTAAATCTACAAACCAAGCCGGGCTCGGTGGCTCAGCCTGTAATCCCACACCTTTCGGAGGCTGAGGTGAGTGGATTGCCTGAGCCCGTGGGTTCGAGACCCGCCTGGGCAGCGAGACCTCATCTCTACAATAAATCAAAAAATCAGCCGGGCATGGTAGCACATGCCTGTAATTCCAGCTACTTGGAAGACTGAGGCGGAAGGATCACCGGAGACCAGCAGGCAAGGCTGCGGTGGCCGGGAGTGGCCACTGCACTCCAGTCTGGGTGACAGAGTGAGACTCCAACTCAAAAAAAAAAAAAAAAATCTACAAACCTTCAACAATAACTTTTAAGAAGGCCTTTGATCAATGTTATTAATAATAAGACTCAGCTGGGTATAGTGGCTCACGCCTATAATTCTAGCACTTTTTGTAGTGATGTCGTCTGGGCAACATAACAAGACGACATCACTACAGAAAGTCAAAAATTTAGTTGGACATGGTGGAGTACACCTGTAGTCCCAGCTACTCAGGAGGCTGAGCCAGGATTGCCTGAGCCCAGGAGGTTGAGGCTAGGGTGAGCCATGATTGTGCCACTGCATTCCAGCCTGGGCAACAGCATGAGATCCTGACTCAATAATAATAAATTAATGAATGATGTATTGGTATTGGTTCACTAATTGTGACAACTCTAACAGAGTAATGTTAAGATGTTAGGGTGAACTGGGTGCAAGAACTCTATGAATCATCTATGCAATTTTTCTGTAAATGTAAAATTATTGTAAAATAAAAATTTATTTCAAAAAAGGTAAAAATATAAATAATAAAAATACAGTATATTTTCTTGGGCAAGAAATAAGAAAAGCTAATTTTCATATATTCAATTTTTAGCCTCACAAACTGTTTTGCTGTTGTCGTTTGTTGTTGTTGTTGTTGTTTTTGAGTTGGAGTCTCACTCTGTCAGATTGGAGTGCAGTGGTCGCTCCCGTCCACTCTAGCCTTGACCTCCTGGGCTCCGGTGATCCTTCTGCCTTAGTCTTCCAAGTAGCTGGAACTACAGGTGCATGCTACCACGCCTGGCTAATTTTTGATTTATTGAAGAGAGGAGGTCTCGCCAAGTTGCCCAGGCGGGTCTCGAACCCACGGGCTCAGGCAATCCACTCACCTTGACCTCCCAAAGCACTGGGATTATAGGCTGAGCCACTGAGCCTGGCTGCTGTTGTTGTTTAAGGTAGGTTCTCACTCTGTCACCCAGGCTGGAGTGCAGTGGCACAATCACAGCTCACCACGTCCTCAACCTACTAAACTCAGGCGATACTTCTGCCTCAGATTCCCAAGTAACTGGAACCACAGGTGCACACCACCAAACCCAGCTAATTTTCTCAATATCTTGTAGAGATGAGGCCTCACTGTGTTTCCCAGGCTGGTCTTGAATTTCTAGGCTCAAGCAATCCTCTTGCCTTGGCCTCCTAAAGTGCTGGGATTACAGACGTGAGGCACCACACTGATCCACATACTGTTGATTTACAAAATTTTAAAAAATGGTAGAGAATCATTCATGCAGTTTTGATCATGCTACTGGATTTCACAGGCACACATTCACCTTTCCATACTTTTGTTTTGTTTTGTTTTAAGAGACAAGGTCTCACTATGTTCCCCAAGCTGGTCTAGAACTCCTGGACTCATGCAATCCTCTCTCCTTGCTAGAGTGCTAGATTACAGGCATGAGTCACAGTGCCCAGTTTTCACACATTTGTAATCAGAATTCTCTCATTCACTGAACAGAAAAAACTGTTGAGCAGCTGAAATGTGCCAGGAGCTGGGGTCGATCTGAAAATTCAAAGACACCTAAGAGACCCCATCTACAAGCTCAGAATCTAACACAGAGGTTCTCAAATGTGCACAACTGCCTGGATAAATCATTAAAATGTAGGTTTCCAGATCGCACCTTGCAGAGACAGACCACAATTTCAAAAACACTGATAGGTAACAAACTGTCATAAATGTTGTGACAGATGATCACATCTCAGAATCTTTGAATTTGATCCTGGCAAGGAGGTTGTAGAGTAGAGAAGAGGGGCACCCAACCAGCACTTGGAGGTCAGGAAAGAATTCCTGGAAAGGGGGGGTCCTTGACTAACCACAGAGAGAACTGTTAATGATGTAACAGCGAAATGAACTATGAGGACACAGCCTGTGTCCAGAAGAGAACTGCTCAGTACAAAGAACATTCACTACACTCTGAAAGTCATTCAACACCAGCTCCAAGGTAGCAGCCTTCAGGCCACTTCAGGGCCACTTCAGGGCCAGAGAAAGGCCACTTCAGGGCCAGAGAAAGGGGCTTTTTCAATTGGGTCCAACAAAATGTGAAAACAGGATTCTGGAGCCTGATTGGATGCTGCAGCCCAGAAAACCAAACTGCCTCTCTTAACTTGAATAGTTATTTCAGTGGAAGAGCTTTTTCATGTGCTATTTTTCTAATGTTAGCCTACGTGAGTAGTAAAATAGAATGCCCTATTGACCCGAGTGGCTTGGCTTTGACACTTTTTTGTGCTGCTCTTTATTTTTTCATCTCCTTGGCAATCGGCCTGTCAACAGGCATATCTCATTATCATCAGGGTGTCAATTTATAGCAGCACATTCACCACCTTTCTAATTTACTGCTTTTGATCGAAAAACTGATGTCCAAAACAGTTACAAAATGAGGATCTTAGGCACTTCACTGATGTTTCTGCACTGCACACGCCAGAGGGCTAATGCCTATCATAATTGCCATGCACAATGTGCAAGGCACACACAGTTGTTCTAGGCCACAGGTAAGTAAAATTGTTCAGTTTAAAACTGATTTAAGGTGGTCAAGGTGGTTCATGCATGCAATGCCAGCACTTTGGGAGGCCAAAGCAGGAGGACCGCTTGAGATCAGGAGTTCAAGACCAGCAAGGCAACATAGCGAGATCTTGTCTCTACAAAAAAATCAAAATATAGTGAAGAGTGCCAGCAATCCCAGTTACTTTGAAGGCTGAGGCAGAAGGATCACCTGAGCCCAGATGGTTGAGGCTACAGTGAGCTGTGATTATGCCACTGCCCTCCAGCCTGGGTGACACAGTGAGATTCTGACTCAAAAATAAATAAATAAAACAAGATTTAAACACCTCAGCACTTTCATCAACTACCACAGGTCCCAGTAGGTACTCTTATGTTCACTGAGTATTTTTGGCTCCTTGTTCTTTTTTTTTTTCTTCTTATTTCTAATTCTTAGCCACACATGACATACTCGAAGTTGACAGAAAACTGAGCACTACTTTACTTATGAAACATAAATAGTTAGAAAATTATAGTAAAATCAATGTTTATGGTCTTCCTAATACAAACCAAATATGATAAAAGTGATTCCTCATACATAAAACACCAGGCAAATATCATTTACTGAATGACTTCCAAATTATGGAAAATAAATGTCAATTATTTATTTCAGTAATTAAGATGCAGACTTACCTTCAACACCTTTTATTTTTATTTGGATTTTATTACTCAGAAAATTCACAGCATAAGACCTAGCAACAAATTCAGCAAATACATAAAATGCAATCTCAGGGACTTATTTTTTTTTAATCATGCACACTTCATTTAGTCACAAAATAAATTCTCATTATAAAACATGAGATTCTCCTTGAAACAGTGGGAGAAATGGATAGGAAGGAGATGGATGGATATGAAAGGCCAGACAGGACAGGAAAGAGGAAATGACAAATATGTCCTCTACCCACTTGCAAAATCTCCACAACCTGCCAGTTTAAAAACCACCACTATGAAATACGTCACAATTTTTTAAACACATATGAGCAAAGATAGGATGTTCTAATTATTTTAAAGAATTTGCATGGGCAAAGATAAAATATAGTAATTCTTTTCATTTCAAGACGTTTCTTTCTCCTCTATTCCCAAAAGGCCCTTAAACCACAAGGACTATGCTTTTCTTGCTGTAACAGTCCTCAGTCAGATAGTAAATATTGATTAACAACTAACAGTTCTCAGATTTTTGGCAGATGCCAGATTGCATAGGTGGGTTAGAATTATCACAGGAGAAAGTGGATCTGCCAGAGGAATAAATTTCTTCTGCCAAACACAGTGCAGGAGCTACTAACACCAAAAAGGAAGTTACAGCCAAGGAGTCCAAGCAGAGGCTAAGGACACAGAATCCGGGAGCCAACAAGAAAATAGGCCAGGTCAAAAGCCAGGAGACTAACTCTGGCAGCAGGTTCCCAGCAAGGGGCTGGCTGGAGCAGGAGAAGAGTGTCAGTGTTGTGATAGGAGGGGTTGCTTCTCGGAGAGCAAAGCAGATCACTATCTGAGGGGGTACTTCCACGGCTGACATGCAAGTGACCTGGAAGAATCTGTACACTGCGCCTATCTTCCCAGGGCCATACAGCTCAGCCTCTCGAAGGATCTGGATCAGCCGCATTCAGCTGAAATCTATCATGTTTCCAGACTACTATGACAGTTCTCCTCTATTTAAAGAAATAACCTCTCTGCAGACTAAATAAAACTTTTTATATAAAGCATCAAAGGCAAATAGGTCATATGGCGCAGAATCGTAGGGGAGGTGGCTCTGTGCCCTTTTCCTTCTTCACTTGCTTTGCTTGCTTGCAAACAATAAAAACCTTTCTGAACAAATGAGAGGGAACTTTGAAACCAGCAAAACACTTCGGGCACCCTGCCACAAAGATATCCTCCAAGCAACTGCAGGCCATTTGCTGTCCCATATAGCTCTCTGTTTCCTGCCATTTACTGGATATGTGGTCAAATAAGCCCAGCATAGAATTACAGCCTCACTGCTTTGATGTAAAAAAAAAAAGTCACTAACAAATCTAGATTGAAGGATGAGGACACATGAGTACATTTTCAGTATGATATACATACGGAGCCTCATTGAAACGAATGTCTTCTTTTCATTTAGCATCCAAATGTAATTTTTTTTTTCTGTATTAACTTGAAAGGATCTACTAACATAAACAGCCACCACTTATTACAGTCCTTCCCGAAATTTGCCAAGTTATATGCAAGGAATTTTACATAAATACTTTTTAAGGATTGATAGCAGCCCTGTGTTCTCTATTTTGCAAGAGAAGAAACTGCAGCTCAGGATACAACATAGTTGGGATTTCATTTTAAGCCTAACTCCACGGTCTCCCTCTGTTAACACTAATATGTTCCATAAAATCAACGAAAAATGAGTTTTTCTATAAGTAAAACTAGGATTTACGACCCATAAGGAAATAATTGATCAGTATATAAAAAGTATAATAAAATAGTGAGGGCATCTAAATAATTACTAGTCTCAGTCTGGTTTGGGATGATAACAGCTCCCATGCTAGCCGAGAGAGAGAAAATTCTATAGGACCTAAGTCCAAAGGCTCAAGCCTCTGTCTCAGAGATCTAGAAATGATATCTTTTCTAAGGTAACAGTTAACCACCTTAAAACTCAAAAGAAATTCAAATAAGTCATTCAAAAATCTGCTATTTTGTAGGAATTTCCTTTGGAACCATTAAGAGTTTAAAAGACAAGGATCCAAATAACAGAAGAAAATGGACAATGTATAAAAAGGTAATTCATTGAAGAATTCATCCAAAGAGCCAATAAACATGCAGAGAGATTCAATTCCACCAAAACACACACACACACACACACACACACACACACGCAAGTACAAACAATTATATACTACATCTCATCTCTCCACCCTTTGGGGATGATAATTTAACAGTAAAAGCATATTTGCCCCCAGCAATTCCCAAGTGAGCTAAGATATGTGTATACAGGTAGTTTTTAATAATTTTTATAATGGGATGCCACTAAAGCAGGATGGTTACTATTTGGGATCAAAAAGAAAAATTGTGCTTGCACAGAAAGGTACACACTTGTATACTCATGGACAAAAGTGAAGCAAAACAAACAAAGTTATCAACAATGGTGATAGGGAGAAAGAAGGAATGACAATTTTTCTACTTTGTATAATTTTCATTTTTTATTGAATTTTTTAAAGAAGTCTGATTATTTAAGGTATTCCAGATGTATTTTAAATACATTACCCAAATTAAAATTGGAGTAAAAACTGTATTAAAATACTCTTTTACTTGACAGCAACTCCACACAGAGGGTCATACAAATTCCTGCCCCACTCATAAACCAAGTTTCGATTCTCTGTGGTTTACATAGAAAGGTTGGCTTGTGTTCCTTTAGTCCTAGACTAAAATTTCACTTCAGCACAATGGTAGGACTCGGCCATGACTCATCTTTCTCTACAAAACAATGGAAGTTCTAGTTCAGTGGGAAAAAACTACCTGAGTTGCCAGTTCATTGAACTGTTCAAATTAAGGTCAAAATATTGGGGCAGGAGCCAGAGGGTCACTGTACCCAGATCATATCTAATTTCCATACCAGTCAATGACCCTCCAACCAAGTCCTGAATTTGCAAGCAGTCAGAATAGGAAGCACCTGGTGCCCTCTGAGTAGGGGGTCAGAGAACCAAGTAAAAACGCGAAACAGAGCCAAGACCGGTTTCATGAGCATGCCTTTCAAGCAATGCCAAGGAAAAATACACTAAAAAGATGACAGAGTGCACAGATCCAGCTTAAATACCATGATGAATATAATGTTGGATTTCCTATTCCTAACCTCTAAATAGCAGGCAAAGTCTGTTATCAACTGATCAGATCTTTTAAATTTTTACAGAATGTATCATTCCTTTTATTTACCTGAAACTATTACTATAGCTTGCAAAGGACTTTAAAAATTATTAAAGGTCCCTTGAGGGACCCCATCTCAGAGGTTCACTGACTAACACACTCAGCAGCAGGGGTCACTGAAACCCAGGTCTTCAGGGCCAAGTCCCATCCCTTGAAGAACTGCTCAGTGCCATGTTAATCGTAATTCTCATCCTCCTCCCACCCCCAGATTATTTTGTTTCAGACAAGTCACTCTCTCTAAAAGTGACTTCATTCTCTCAACTTAATTTTCTCTCAACTTAATCTCATTCTTGTGCCTCTGCAAATTATATTTACCTGGTCTTCATAACCACCAACTCATTTTCTCTATAATCACTAAGACCAGCAAAAAATTCACAAGTCCTAAAAAATTTTCCCAGGCAAACCTTACTGCACTCTGATCATTCCAAATTCCGTGCTCTTTTATTTGGATACAGTGAACTGGTGAGTCAGATAGTCCCTAATATATGACAAAGACGACCACACTCCTTCCTCTCAGCCACCACCAGAACTAGCATTCACCTTTACACAACCGTCCCTTCGAGGCCCTCTCCACCACAGAAGAACTATATCTCCTTTATTTTTGTTATCTCCACACCTCCCCAGAGCAGAGCATGTACTAGGTGTGTGGTAAGTGCCGAATGAATGGAGGACAAAATTAAAAAATTATAGAAGACCTCAGTAACCAGAGTGGTCCTAATCCTTCTGGAGTTCCAACACAAGCAACTTGAGCTCCTTAAGAATGAACCACATGATTCAGAGAACCTCCGGTGAGTGTCCCCAACCGGCCTCATCACCACATTCACACACAAACATACCAGCCCCTGCTGAAATTCTCATTCCCAAAGTTCTCAACCTGCCCTGCCTCATGAGGATACCGCCACCTGGGAGCCTTGTGTCTTCTGAGAGGTCAGCTCAGTGTTGCCCCAGATCAGTCGCCTGCTCCCCTGTGACTTCTTCCTGAAGCATCTCCCCAGATGTCAGCCGATGTTCAGTCTAACGTACCACACTCTCCTACATCAGCACAGACCAGAACTAAGCCACAGTTCAATTTTCTCCCAGCTTCCTGCTGCTCCAGGAACTCACTCGTGCATTCCACAAGCAAGTACTGAGTTCCTCCTGCATGCCAGACACACAGTCAGGTGCTGGGGGACAGTGGTAACAAGCTTCCTCTTGTCCCTCCCTTGGAGCTTTCGGTCTAGTAGGGGATGAATACATCCCTCTGTGCTCCTCCACCGTGGTTCCACATTGGACACCCTTGGACAGCTTTCGAAAGGCTACAGAGCCAAGGCTTCCATCCAAGGAAATCAGGATCTCTGGGTGTAGGACTCCAGCACCTCGGTGATTCTAATGGGAAGCCCAGGTTGTAAATCTTTTAACCTACCCTTCTAAGAAGGAAATGGCTGCCCTGTCACTGGCAAGAAAGCAGGAAGGGTGGCAAGATAACTGGGGCCTCCCAGAAGGGGTTTCCTGAGCAGCAACAATTTCCAGACATAAATCACCTAGGCACTCATAGATGCCTAAATGTCCTATAATGCCTTCAAATTATTTATTTAACATTTTCAAGCCTTTTTTTTTTTTTTGAGTTGGAGTCTCACTCCATCGCCCAGGCCGGAGTGCAGTGGCATGCTCATGGCCACCCCAGTGTCAACCTGCTGGGCTCCAGCCATCCTTCCCTCTCAGTCTTCCAAGTAGCCAGAACTACAAGAACTACAAGCGCACGCTACCATGTCCAGCTAATTATTTATTTATTGTAGAAACGAGGTTGTGTCAAGTTGCCCACACTGGTCTCGAACCTACAGGCTCAGGCAATCCACTCGCCTTGGCTTCCCAAAGTGCTGGGATTACAGGCTGAAGCCTCTTTTTTTTTTTTTAACGTTGTCTTTCTCATAGTATTGCTAACATTCGGTGAAAATATTATTTTAAGATTAATTTTAACATCCTTATTTCTTACAAGATCACTATAGTAGTCTATACTACAGACACAAGAAAATATTCCATTCAGTAACAACCGATGAGAAGAGAGTCTAGACCCCTGTAGAATTTGATATCATGTATATATTGGTTTTCTATTTTTATTAAAATAACATGCCCCAAAATATTTTTTTATTTTTTTAAAAAGCTTTCCATTATCCTAGAGCCTTTTGACTGGTGATAGGGCAGGAAAGAACACTAAGTGGACCACACCTCAAACAGCACAGCATTTAAATATATTTAATGCTTTAGTCTACTCATTCAAAAGCCTGCTTACTGTTTAAAGTATTTGTTTGTGTTTTTCTTCTGTCTTCTGATTTCAACCAATATAGTTACAGAGGACCTTTTTTGGAGCAAGACAGTAAAATGAAGACTACCAAACTACAGACATGATTAATGCCAGGGGAAAAAGATGGTTAAGTGAGAGTCAAAAGCCGTCTGTGAAAGACCACCAGAGCTGCAATGGCTGCTCCTGTGCACAAGGTTTTAATTCAGGTCCCCTGAAGGTATTTTAAATTTGTGTTGGGACCACATGGTTATTTAAGAGAGAAAAGTAATATTACACTTGTCCAAGAAACCAATTTTACTAAGAAAGTATGGACTATTTCAATCACGTTAGTTTAAATTTGCTCCATAGAGACAATGCTTACAAGCTCTCACTACCTCATTCACTGGAGCTACAAAGGAAAACATTAAGCGGGAAAGAGAAATTCCAAAGAAAACAAAAACATTTTTTAAAAACTCTAACCAGTCTACAAGTTTTTCTATACTGGTAATATTCATGCATAATATATATGGTCAAATGAAACACATGACTTGAGTTTTTTTCTCAGAAAGCTCATATGACCGTATACACATATTTCCATTAAACAAGGCATGGGCAGCTGTACTGATCCCAAAAAAAGTAAGTCACCCTAGTAGTAAACTCCAGTAAGGGAAAAGCATGACACCTGCCCTATGTGAAGTTCTTCATTTACATTTCTCATGGGCAAGCCTGCATTAAATAAAAAACCCCAGCATTTATACTGCTCCCACAAGTACAACGGTCTGATTCTCCCCTTTCTCAGCTCTGAACGATGTATTTTTAAAAGAAAAATGCCTTTTTAGCCAACAGAGTAATCAAATACAAAGTGGGGTGAGGTTTATCAATACTCAACATCACAAAGGAAACTTTTTCTCTATATGCTGGTAAACAGTCAACACAGAGTAAGCTACTTTGAAAACACAGGGAGGTAAAGTGAAGCCCATTTGTCACAACAAATTTAAAGTTCCTTGAGTGCTTCTTCCAAAGAAGCCAATAAATCTGGCAAATTATTGCCTCCTGAAAAGAAGTATGAAGCAGACAGTGTTGGTCTCCATTACTCAGAGCCCACAACAGACCGGGCGCCAGGAAGGACAGACCCTCAGTTCCTGTCACCAGCCTGGCCCTGCCTTTAGCAACTTTGTCACTTAACAAATCAGATTCACTAAGTGAATGAGAAGGCTCTCTTTTCACTGACGACCTCTTTTCAAAACCCACTGGCTGGGAGTCCTGCAAGTTGACAAACTTACCTGGTAATTGCTTGCAAGCCTGGAGAGCTACTTGCCCTGGCAAACCAAATCTGCACTTTTTCCAACGCAACAGGGTGGCTGCCGGGCCGCTCATCACCTAGATCTGCTTAGATGACGAGAGAAAAGATGTGGAGGAAGTGGACAACAAAAACAGCCTGCGAACTGCACACTGGGATGTCCTGTTTTTTCGGTGCCTTTTATTTTCCCACGAAAGGATCTGACTAAACCTAACCCAACCTCCTCTAAATACCAGACAGGAAGTTACTCTTTGCAGTCAGTGAAAACTCTTAAGGTAGTTTTTCGTTGTTGTTGTTGTTTTTTTTAATAGTCACAACTAAGGACCTCTGAATGTTCCTACCACAGATAGATTGTTTCCTGTTCTGACAGCGTCAACTGGTAAGGGGCACCCCACCTACCTCCCTGCCCGTTATATATAAAAGAAAGGCGTTTACCCAGGGTATACGTCAGGGCTGAGGCACTTGGTCACATATTAACTATACTTCAAAGAACAAATTGGACTGATTATTTCACTTTAGTATCCATTCTTCTTGAGAAGAAAAACTCAAAAGGATTTCTTCTTAACCTCCTAGAAATTGCCATTATGGAAAAAAATTAACAACCACACAGAGCCATAAAATAAGAAGTAACAATTTTGACTCAGATTTTCCAGCCTATACAATTTTCAGTATTGGCCTTGTTCTCTTGCTGTCACATATGCATATGTTATCCACATATATGCAAAAAGCAAGGAGAATCATCATTACTAGTCCTTATGTAAATCTTTTATTTTCCTGCTTTGAAATCTACTTTTTAGCAAAGATTTTCATAGAATATGTATCTTTGTCAAGATACACATGAGTTGTTCGAGACCCGCCTGGGCAGGCGAGACCTCATCTCTACAATAAATCAAAAAATTAACTGGGCATGGTAGCACGCGCCTGTAGTTCCAGCTACATGGAAGGCTGAGGCGGAAGGATCGCCGGAGCCCAGCAGTTCCAGGCTGCGGTGGCCAGGAGCGGCCACTGCACTCCAGTCTGGGTGACAGAGTGAGACTCCAACTCAAAAAAAAAAAAAAGAAAGATACACATGAGTTTTGAATTAAAAGGCATCTCTCTCCCTGCTACTGGCTGAGGTACAGAAAAGAGAAGTAATATTTGCTCCACTCTCACCCTACCTATCTCTGGATTTTCCCTAGACTAGAAGCCTCAGGACTCTGGAAAAATATTTTCTCTAGCCTCAATTTCCAAACCTGTAAAATGGGAGGAGTAAACCCACTTGTTCCGAGGACTATTGTGAGGAGAGAGACAGTGAAAAGCACAGTGATACAGATCACATCACATGGTTGAAGCCCAATTCTTTCTTTGATAACAATTTTCTTAATGTGAAATGCACATAGTAGCAGTTAGCTCATTTACAGTTTATAATTCAATGATGATTTTTAGTACATTCACAGTGCTGTGCAATCATCATCACAACCAATCTTAGAACATTTCATCTTCCAAAAAGCAATCATTCTCCATTTCCTCTCCCCACCCCCCAGCCCAAAGCAACCACTGAAATCTACTTCCAGTCTCTATCAATTTGACTCTTCTTGATAGTTCATATAAAGGAAATCATACAGTATGTCCTTTTTGTGACTAGCTTCTTTCACTTAGTATAATTTTTTTCCAAGCTGTATCCACGTTTTAGCATGTATCGGTATTTTGTTGCTTTTTATGGCTACATAATAGTCTATTGTGTGGATAAACCATATTTTATCTAGTCATTCACCAGTCATGGACATTTGGGTAGTTTTCTAACTTTTAGCTAATTTCAATAATTCTGCCATGAGAATTTGTGTGCCATTTTTTCATGTGAACATATGCCTTCATTTCTCTTGGATATACATATTCAGGAGCAGAATTGTTAAGTCAGATGGTAATTCTATGTTTACCCTTTTGAAGAACTGCCAGACAGTTTTCCAAAATGGCTGCCCCACTTAACATTCCTGCCAACAGTGCCTGAAGATCCCCATGGCTCCACATCTTCACCAACACTTGTTACTACCTGTCATTTTAATATAGCCGTCCTAGTGTATGAAGTAACATCTCATCATGGTTTAATTTGCATTTTCTTGATGGCTATCAAAACCAATTTTTATCAATAGCCTAAAAAGTCTCCATTCCTCTAAGCAGGGATAAATATTCAAAATATAGAACAACCAGCAAGGCATGGGCACTAGTAAATCAGAACAGATACTGTCTAAACTGCTGAAGCAAGTTCCTAAAGGTGCCCAATCTTAACAGTGAATGTTTTCTAATAGATGCCAAAGAATTTCAACATTTTTACTGGTATTGCTGTATGGATTCATACTAACTAAATATTGTTGACCTTTGGAATTCTATGTCCAGTAAGAGGCTGCTATAATAACTGGCCCTAGCTAGGTGCAGTTGCTCATACCTATATTCTCAGCACTTCGGGAGGCAGAGACGAGAGGATTGCCTAAGCTCAGGGGTTCAAGACCAGCTTGAGCAACTTGGTGAGACTTTGTCTCTACAATAAATCAAGAAATTAGCCAGGTGTGGTGGCAGCTACTTGGAAGGCTGAGGCAGAACGATCACCAAGCCCAGCAGGTCAAAGCTGCTGTAGCCGTGAGCGTGCCACCACACTCCAGCCTGGGTGACACAGTAAGACTCCAACTCAGGAAAAAAAATAAAAAATAAAAGAATAAGTGGCCCTTTCTCCTCTACCAAAGTGTTGCTTCTGAAAACTGGTAAGGAAATGAAATTCTAAATGTATAAATGACATTTCAATCTTTACAAATCAGTTCTTTCCACCTGTTTTTCTGTATTCAAGGTCTTCTTAAATAGAAACAAGCACAATTAAAGCAGCCTTTTGTAAATAAATAGCCATAATTATTTACAGGAAGAGGATTTTTAGACCAGATGTGATTTAAGATTAAAGATCTCAAATTTTGAAGACAGTTCAGAAAGACAATTCAGGATCTAGACACTAGCATTTTCCCTTCCCTCTCAAAAATGTGGCATTGGGAGAAGGATAGTAATTATTTGGAAAAAAAATCTACATCAAAAGGACTATCTTTTTTCAGACTTTGCTGTGTTTGAACAAATTCATGTACAGTGATGTTAATTACCTCTTTCCTAAAGCATCCTATTTTAGAATTTAACACTTTTGATCCCTAAAAAAATGCAACAGAATAAAATTTACATAAAGCATAACAAAGAAAATACCAAAAGTCTATCAACTTTCAAATAAAAACAAACTTTTTTCTTTATTTTTCAATGCAAAGCCTGAGGCCTTGCAACATGTATTAATAATATGATTCATTCATCTTCTAAAAAATGTTCCATGTCCCAAAGCTACACTATGTAATCCATTGTTTTAGTTATTTCTTGGCATACGGCTGACTAGGAAACTGACCGCTGAACTTTCATATGTCAAATAGAACTTTCCATTGTGGGAAATTTCTAAAACATTCATATTAAGCTAAGTGGAAATGTCATCACAGCTCAGGAACAAGTACGGTCTATAACAACGAATAGAACTTCTAAACTAGACTCTAGGCAGGAAAAGCAAACCATTGAACAACTACAAGTGCAAAGCTTTCATTAGAGTTTCTGTAAATACTTGATGGTGAGGAAAATCAGAAGCTACAATCAGTTTACCAAAGTTATCTGAAGATTCTCCTAAGAATCTAATAGGAGGGCACTTTTTAAAAACCGTTCTGTAATGTCAGAATCCACTCTATTCACAGATCCATTCTTCTGCTAGATTACACGGTGGCCTCATTTCTAGTTCTTGTGAAATCAATAGACCATTTATGTTGCAAGTATCTGTCTAGGGTATGCACTTTCTTATTCAATCTGGTGTTGACAGCAGTAATCAAATTTTGTTCATACCACTAGCTCTATTATGGCTCAACAGCAACTGGCTGCCAGCCTAGGTCTACTTTCATCAAAAAGGAAAGAAAGGACTGGAATGGAGAGAGAATTACAGAACAAATCAGTTGAAACCACAGGAGATGGTGTCCAAGTGGGAGAGTGAAGCAAAGGCATTCAGAAATGAAACCCCTCACCACAGGGAAAATGCACTCAAGAGCATCAGCACCACAAAACCCAGGCCAGCCAACCTTGGCCATTAAAGGTACAGATTTTTCCTTCCTTCTTATCTGCAAACTCTCTTGGCTTTGAACATCCTGTGATAACTGTCAGCCCTAAATGAGGAACCTAAACCTGACCTTGGAGAGCAGCAAGCAGGAGCTAGGGTCACACCGCAGCCTCCAACACTGGGGGGACCCAATGCAATGGGTGGGGTCTGGAACCCTGAAGATATTCACTGTTGGCTTCTTTTTGTAACTCTTCTTTATGCACTTAAGCTGGAGTCAAACATTTTTCTCAGATCAGAAAATGATAAATTAAGCTTAGGATAGAAACCAGGTCAGCTTTAAAAAAGAAAAGAAAGAATTGGGAAGGAGGTGAAAACCGGACTTTGAAATTCTACTTGATTTGCATTTTTAGACTTCAAATTCTCCAAAAAGACCAGAATCTTGCTAATGGATATTCTCTAGTTAAAAGCGATGTGGGTGATGTCATTCCCTGATACGACAAACAACCTTTTCTCTCATTTTTTTAAATTTTCTATCTTGAAATAATCTTAGACTAAAAGAAATTGTAAAAATAGTACACAGAGTTCTCATAGTCTCTTCCACCCGCTTCCCCAAATATTACCATCTTACATAACCAGAATACAATTATCAAAACCAGAGAATTCACATTGATACAATACTATGAGCTAATCTACAGATCTTTTTCAATATTCTCCAACTGTCCCCTTCTTCTAGTCCATGATTTAATCCAAGAACACATACAAGCAATACTTCAAAAACTCAAGATATATCCTTTTCATTTATTTTTTTCAGACACAGAGACTTGCTGTGTTGCCCACCCAGGATGGTCTTGAACTCTGGGTCTTAAGCAATCCTTCCGCTTCAGCATTCCAAAGTGCTGGGATTACAGGTGTGAGCCACAGCACCTGACTAAATACATCCTTTTCAACAAATCATGCCTTATCCAATGGATGTTTCTGACACCCCCCCCAAAAAAGTTCTGCTTCTCTTCATGCTAATGAGGTAGTGTCCTCATTAACCTTTGAGTTTTCCCAGACTTGTTCTTTCCTTCCATAGTTCTCTCCTCCATACCTTAGCAGTCAGTCCCATCAGCATTCTACTGTAAGCACAAGTAAAACAGTTTCACAATCCCTTGCCCAAAACTCCAGGAGCAGATTTACTGCAAAATCAGAAGTGTTCTCATTTGAGAAAGTTTATACATCACGAGTCACATGTTACATTGAAAGAAAAAAACTGGTGTCGTGCAGATCCAGAGCAATTTCCCCTAATCAAACACATTAATAGTCCTGCGGTAAATGTGTATGTTTTATTAACAGTGACTGGGATAAATAAGGATTTTTAAAGACTCCCAGCTATTCAGGTCAGGTTTCATCACCAAATGAGTTCAGGTCAAGCTAGGTTTAACTGTCAATTGAATTATAAAGAAAATACCTTTTGGTTTTCAGAGCTTTTCTTGGATTTTGCAACTGCAGATGAAAGATTGTGATCTGTACCTATGAAATCCACAGCTTCATCCATCTCCTGCTCACCCTCACCACATTTTCTTCCCCCAGGTCTCCTGGCAAAACCTCCTGTAATGTTCCCTAGACCTCTTTACTCCAAATCACCCTCTCACAGAGCCCCCAGAGTGGCCTTTCTAAAGTACATGCAATGGCCTAGCTTCAAAATTCTTAAAGGCTTCCCATCCCACATATTGACACGAAAATAATTTTTCACATGATTTTAACAACGACATGTCTAAAAATACTCATTATACTACTATTGGGATGGTTAAAATAATATTTAAAAGCCAGGAAAAAATTTTTAAAAAAAACAAGCAAACCCAGAAAAGTAATGTCAAGGATGGTATTTAATGGGTTGAGTGATTTCTCATGAGACTGTTTTTTCAAAGCAAGAAGATATAAATAAAATCTGAAATCATGTCTCATTTCCATATTAGTATACTGAAGGAATTGAATGACATTACAATCAACAAAATCATGCTGAAGAGAGTTAAATCTAAGTCTCCACCATGGAAGAGCTTAGAAAGAAACCTCGACCACATAGGCAGACTCAGATGTAGACTTTGGGGCGCATGCCAACAAAAGTGGGAAAATCATATTTAAGTATAAATTCCATTTACTAATGTGCAAACAGACAAAGACACCTATCTGGAATCAAGAATTAAAAGGAAAATTCCTAGAAGTTGTATTTCAAGATTAAATTATAACCTTTCTCAGGAAAGCTGCATGAGTCTCTTCTTAGTGAGCCTAAGAGACAGACAATAATCCTACCAAATCCTTTGATGAGGGGGTGAAGAGAGGTAGTATGTGCACACAACTTCTGCCCCATTAAGAGAGACGAGGAGGATGCTAAGAGGAGAACTCGGAGTTCCCTCTCAGGCAGCCCTCCTTCCACAACAGAATGGGGATGGGGCAGGGTTTCTCACTGGCAACGTTGCTTCCAAGCAGAAGTGGCAACAGCCTGGAGCCCACTGAGGTAAGTCACCTAATGGCTGACAGAGACCTGCAGGAGAACACCGAGTGATGCCGCCACTTTGTAGAAGCAGGATCCAATCTGACAGGGCCAAGGGAGGAACTCTACATTTCTGGCTACTTAAGGTAGGGGTCACTGGGGTGGCCCCTCCAGGCTTGAACATCTCATTCAGGTGGCAAGAAGGAAAGTCACTGTCAGAGTCCTTCAGGGAGGCAAGAGTAGCTATTTAACGAGGCAGTAAAAGACATGAATAAAACAACACAAACACTTAAAGAAAGAGGAATTTTTGTGTTCTTTTTTAAAAATGAATTTTTTGAATCGCTGACATGTCCTGTTTTTATAAATCAGGAGGCAAACTGTGGGGCTTGTGGAACAAAGGTCAGCGAGTTTTCTTGAAGTGCATTTGTTGACACTGTGAGGCAAATTTCTCTATTTTCTAGAGAATTCTAGAACTTTCAAGTCTCATGGGAAGATGTAAAGAAGAGACGCCAAGAGATTATTCTTTGGTGTTATCAGAAAAAAATTGTGAGAGAAGAGATCAAGATCACGTGTCCAGTGCAGCCTACCAGCCAATGGACCCAGATGTCCCTTGGTCACCTTCAGTGAAAATCTCTACCTCAGGAAACTAGCCACTACCTGTCTTCCAGCTAGCTCTCCACAGCTGAGGATACTGATGTTGCCAGGCCTTGGACATTGCTTACCATCATTCAGTTTGCTCATGAGATGCCAGAGTCTGGGTTGAAGTTCCCACCATATCAGCTTCCCCCTCCCTGCCTACAAACTGGTTTCCACTGAGCACTGCCTACCACAGTCCAGCAGACACACCCATATGCATCTCAACCTGATCACAAGAATTTTGTTTCTTTCCTCATGCAAATACCCTCATGCAAATCTGAGAATGTGAGTATTAACATGTGTGAGTCATCTGCACATCCAGCTGCAGCTGGTGTTATACAAAGATAGTCCTGTCTAACCATGGACACACCCATCCAGGCTCTCATTTGTCAAATCTCTCAACTTGGGAATGGGGCCTAATCACCCACTTGTAAATATGTAGGGCCGAGAGTGGGGAGACAATGAAGGATCCAGGCATTAACAAGGCAGAAGAGATACTGAGAAAATGACCAGTAGTTTAAATCAGTTCTAAGATTTCCAAGATGATATAAAGAAGCCCCAAGAGATAATTCAGTAAGAAATAAAGAATGCAAGTCATAGTTCTTACTCCAAAGTTTATGTGCCACGAGACTCAGCAGCAGGTTCCCAGAGTCTGACTCCCAGGGAGGAGCACTTGGAAAGAGCCAATCAGCTGACTGATAAGTATACTGAGCACCTACTCTGTTCCACAAAGTGCAGCAGTGAAGAAAGCTGGTTATCAGAACAGGCGAGGTGACTCAGTCCCAGGAGCTCGAGGTGCTGGCTATACCATTGCCTCAGGAGTAGGTTCAAGTGCTCAGACAGGCCGGAGCATGCAAAAAAGGAAAGGAGAGGCAGAGACTGAGGAAACAGGTGGGAGTGAGCACGATAGCAGGCAAGGCAAGCACAAACAGCCTGTTATTAAAGTGTTCTAGGGAGTCACAAGGAAGAGAGAGGCAGATGGGAGGAGGGAACTCAGAAATAATGTCAGAAGGTACAAAGGAGAAACAGTGATCCAGAAATAGGGCAAAAGCAAGGCTGGACCCTCTCACTCCAGGGCAGGCCCTGAGGGTGAACAAACCATTCCCGGGCTTGCAATTTGGGACCATGTATGTGCCATTTCGCATAAAGCTTCACTTATAAAATTTTTCTCTTCCAGAGAATGTCCATGAGTATGTCTATTTATAAAAGTATAAATAAATCAAATATAACAAAGGAGGTTTAAAATTAGGAATGTTGGAGAAAAATAACTTTCTGGAGGTTGCCAATGGAGTACCAGAACTACCGGTGTTCCTGTTTGACCACCAGGGTAAGATTTGGTGAGTATTCACTTTTAGGAATCTCTGAACTTCAGGGTTTTTTCACATTTCTTTTCATTGATGCTTGCAACATTCTTACAAGTTAAGCTGTGTCAATATTTCAGCCCTTCCGTGAAAATGAAGTAACCGAGGTTTCAGGACACCAAGCAAAACACCCAATCTATGCCATGAGTGCACTTAGCTTCAGTGCCAGGTCCCAGCTTCTGAGCCTTTCCTTCTGCCATCTTGTGTGCCCCCTAAAGCAGCTCAGTGGCTTTCAAGAGCACTGCCTGAACCAACGTGAAGCCCAGAGATGTCAAAGTTATTTTTATGAAAGTAAATGATACTATATAATACTTCCTCTCTTCCTCAGAGTCATCGCCAAAAATTAAATGAAGCAAGAGGAAATGCATGTTCCTCAATAGCAGTAACGTTCCAGGTATCAGGTAGCAGCAACAACTGCTGAAGCTTGTTCCACTTTCCCCACCCCAACTCCCTTAGTCTAAAACTCTGGCACAAACACACACCTCAGACTCTTGAGGCTGCCCAGATATGAGTCTTTCAGCAACAGAATGGCAAAGGGATCCAACACTACCACTCCTGAGGGCGCTTCAACCATAGCCCTGACGGCGGTTACTCTTCACTGGAGCTACTAATCTGACCCTCCCCCCTCCCAACACCGGAAAGAGGGGGAGGAAAAGGAAATGAAAGCAAGTGACTCTAGGTTCTGGATTTCATGAGCAAGAATAGCCAGCAACAGGTGCAGCGTTCCAGTGAAATTAAGACTCCCAAAACGCCTTTCGCCTCCGCAGCACAAAGTGCCCAAACCCAAAAACCCAACATTAGGCAATGAAGTCAGAAGTGTCAATCATCATCATTCTCTAGCCAGTAGCAATTTTGAAGTAAAAAAAAATATTTACCCAACAGACCACAAAGCACTAATCTGCTGACACCTAACTTCTTTCAGTTCAGGAGTCTTTTCTTAGAACAATTTGCCCTAAAAATAATTTAAGTGGTGGAATGCAGCATTTTTATAATACTTAGTAACTAGCATAGTGCCTGGCACATAGTAGATGGATGATAAATATTTACTGAATGGATGAATGAACCAAACAGTTAAACAAAACATCCTCTTCACAAATAAAGAGAACCACAATCTCACTTACAGGGTAGTATTTAAGTGGTTTGTTTTGTTTTGTTTTTTTCTTTCTTTCCCCATTTCTCCAAGAAGAGAACAAACGGTTGAAATCAGAAGCCACGGGCAAGAGATATCGCTAGTGAACATACCAGAAGGTACAAACCATCCACCCCTGGCTGAAGCTGAGAAGCCCTATCTGCCACCCCTTGGGATTAACAGATCTACACAGAGAATTCTCATTTGGAGAAGATGCAGTGGGAAAAATAATCGCAATCATGTAAGCAATCCACCTTTAGATTTTCCTTTCATTCAGTATGCCATTTCACACAATATTTGCCACTGGCATTACTAAAAAGGTTGCAAAATAAATACTGTTGTAGAATCTTAAGCCACATGATAGTAATAATCAGCTCACAATATGCTATAGAAAATGTCTTATGTATGATATGTACAGAAAAAAATCTGAGTGTAGAGAAGATAGTACAGAAATAAAGCTATGTTGTGAGTCATAAGAAATGAAAGAAGCAGTAGAGAAAAAGGCATGAAATTGACTTCATTAGGTTAATATTAGGCTGGGAACATCACTGATTACATAAATGAAAGGGTCTAAGTAGGTTAAAAATGACATTAATTATAAGAATAAAGTGTTCAGAGTACAGATAAAAATAAATCATCAAAATTATCAGAAAGCACCGGGTTCAGTGGCTCAGCCTGTAATCCCACGCCTTTGGGAGGCTAAGGTGAGTGGATTGCCTGAGCCCGCTGGTTTGAGACCCGCCTGGGCAGCGAGACCTCATCTCTACAATAAATCAAAAAATCAGCTGGGCGTGGTAGCGCATGCCTGTAATTCCAGCTACTCGGAAGGCTGAGGTGGAAAGATCGCCGGAGCCCAGTAGGCGAGGCTGCGGTGGCCGGGAGCGGCCACTGCACTCTAGTCTGGGCAACCGAGTGAGACACCAACTCAAAAAAAAAAAAAAAAAATTATCAGAAAGTTTCAAAGAACTGAGATGTACAAAAAATAGAGAAATAAAATGACTTTATTAAGTGACTATAAAGAACAGCCTGATTTAATGACAGCCTTTGTTTATTTTTTTAATTCATGAATTTTTCTTTGTTTATAACTTAAGTATTCTGAGTAGAATTTCTCTTTCTGATATATTCAATTTAAATAATTATTAGGTTTTTTTCAAGTTATTCTTTCTAAGATCCAAATAACCCATTTTCTTCTGCCTCAGGGTAGCACCCAAAGGTCTTAAATAAAAATTTTTTTTTTTTTGAGTTGGAGTCTCACTCTGTCACCCAGACTGGAATGTCGTGGTAAGCTCATGGCCACCCCAGCATCGACCTGCTGGGTTCCAGCGATCCTTCTGCCTCAGCTTTCCAAGTAGCTGGAACTACAGGCATGTGCTACCACGCCTGGCTAGTTTTTTGAAGGTTTTTTTTTTCTTTTTAATCTGTTGTAGAGATGAGGTCTTGCCAAGTTGCCCAGGCTGGTCTCAAACCCACGGGCTCAGGCAATCCACTCGCCTCGGCCTCCCAAAGTGCTGGGATTACAGGCTGAGCCACGGAGGCTGGCCTTGAATAAAATTCTTAACTGAGATCCTAAGTGGCTAGTTAAGAACGACCTCAAATTTCAAGGAATAAACAGCAATAGCAGGTCTCTTTAAAGTGTTTTTTAAGTGATGCCTTCTCGTTCATTCATTCATTCACAAGGCTGTATCATCCCTACAGAACAGGCACTGCACTAAGCACTGTGGACACAACGGTGAACAAGGCTATCTGGGCCTCTGCCCATAGGGAGCACACAGTCTTGGGGACCTGTCAACACTCACACAAACAAGCAAATCAACAAAGCAATTAGCAGTGGTGACAAGCGTGGATGGTGGGGACAACAGGATGAAATCTACTTAAGGTGGGTATCAGGACAGGCTTCTCCAACAAGGTACAATTTAACCCAGTGCCCAATCCCAGAAGGAAGAGGAGGTTGCCAAGAGCTGAGGGCCAGTATTCCAGGCAAAGAGCATGTAAACAGAGGTTGCTCCCAGAACTGAAAGCCAACCCATGATGGGCTGTGGACAGGGCAGTGACTGGCAGTGAGCGAGAAGGTACATCATAAATGTGAAAACAGCATCTCACCATGAGACTTGTTGAATGGCTACCTTTACAATCACTTTCCCCTCTGCCTGGAATCCCTCCCTTCCACATTCCTCTCTGCCACTTCACAGGTCCCTTCTCTGGGAAACATTCCCTGACTGTTTGAGGAAGAGCAAAATTCCCGGAGTTAATCTTTCTAATCTGTGGTCCCACAGCACCTAGTCAGCGTCCCCAGCACACCTCTTACACTGTGCTGAATCGCTGTATTCAGAGGCCCGCAAGCATGGCTCTTGTTTTATTTGTCTGTTTCCCAGCAGCTAATCATGGGACTTGGCACCAGTAGATATGAAATAAATGACCGAGAGCAAGTGAGCAACCCAAGAGAGGAATGGACAAATTAAATGAATGCAGGAGTGCTAATTCACTACTCACTTGTTGGAGATTTGAAATAGTGCCATGGTTACAGCTCCTTGACTCATTTACAGCTTCATTTCTACCTCATATGACGTGCATGCAACAGACACTTTTGGGCAATCTTCTTCCATATAGACAAATAATGGAATAACTTTCACAGCAAACCATCAGACACTGGACTCAATCCATTCATATTAGACAAACACGCATCAAGTGCCAGCCCTCGTGCTTGGCTCCGAGATAGACAGTGGTCCTTATCCTAGGAGATCTTCAAGTCTAGTAAGCAGAGCAAATCTAATTTGGAAACTATTTTCAGTGATTGATTTTGTTAGGTTCTTTACATGTAACTCTCTTATTTCATAAGGTTATTAAGAAAAAAAAAGTTTTTAAAAAAAAATTCCTAGGTCATCCAGAGGACAAAATAATTTAGAATCTGTTCCTCAGCAATTTCCACGCTAATTCTTGGCAGACTGAGTCATATGCCCCGACTTCCTTTCAATGAACAGATGGACAAAAATTTAAGTAACCACAACATTCTAAGGGAGTCTTCCTTACCTGCCTGTGACTCTCTGTCGTCTCCATTGGTAGAATCAAATGTCACTTCCATTTCTCGCTGGCTCAGCACGTCTTCCAAATGTAGTTTACACTCTCAAACCAACAGGGCGTGCTTTCTGAAGCCACAAAGATATGTGCACCCTCGGCTGGAGAATATACTTTGATGAAGTCAAATTTTAAAACAGGGCCAAACAGTATGGGAACCGTGGATAGATGAGTCCCTCCCCAACTGCCCCAACCAGAATGGTTACATTCCTGCCTCGGTGCAGAGCCCAATCCTGGTCTGCTGTGTCTGAGCCTTGGCCAGACCAGACGTGGAGGCCTGTCGCCTTAAAATCCAGACTTGTGACAGCACTTATGGCAAGGTACATATTTCTACAAACACCACTGTTCAAGTTGCTCAGTACACAGAGAAGCCAAGCACTTCTTCACGTCTCCTTAGGTTTTCTTAGAGTCAAGCCAAATAAAAATCTAGGTAAGAAAAAATTTTAAAAGGTTTTCTTTTTAGGTGGCAACTCTGATGAGAGCTTGTACATAAATTTTACAATCTATTTTCCAAGCTGTATTCTCCAAACTAATTCCTAAAGCTTTTAGGAATTCATCCATTAAAGCACTAAATAATCCATACCTTCCAACTACAAGGTAACCGATGCCTCTTCCATCAGGATTAGAAACACTGTTGAGTGAAATGCAAACTGCATGTTACTGCCAGTCTCAACACACAGTCCTCTGCTCACTTCACTCCCAACCACTAGCCTCATTCAGGCTGTCTCAGGCCAAGCTCTGCCAACTTAGGGCCTCTGCACACAGGCTCTGCCTTCAGCCAACGCCCTCCTCACCTTGAGCCATCAATTCAACAAGGCTTCCTCAAGGACGCCTTCCCTGACCACCTAAGGCTTATATTTTAGGCTTATATTTAAGATGTGAAGTTTAGGGGTTTTGTTAATATTCTGAAAGAGATGTGACGCATATCTGTGGATTGAAGCAGGTAGATCAGGCCAACCTTGGGCTTAGAGGTCTTGACAGTAAAACAAGTAATAGGTGAAGGAGAGGGAATATGGGAGGAGGAAGAAGCAGAGGAGAGGTACAAAGATCATTTCTTTGCTGTTATGAAGGAAACACCCCTCCCAGGTGCTATGAGGTCTCTTCACGATTAGCCATCACAGCATTGCAGAATGTTTGTCCCCTACGCAATTAACAATGATTTGTATGCTCTGCAGTTTGACATCTGTTTCTTGTACTAGTCTACATATTCAGGAGGTCAGACACCATAATTATTATGCTTCTCGAAGTTGTTGGTCATGCCCGTTGTAGTGCCTGGCGTATTGACCACTCATCAAAGAGTTATTTCCATTTAAGACTGTTGTCACCATTAACATACTCTTTGTGGCACACTGCTGCCACTACCGAGATCCAAGGAAACAAATGCTCATTTTAAATCATCATTTTTATCAGGGGTTATTCCAAGGCAGAAGGTCCATGAACTCGGACAGGAAAAACAATCAGATATTTTCACTAACCTCTAACAGAAATGTGCATCTCCCTCCATTGTGAAGGCAGGTCACAAAACACACTAGGAATATGAATTGCGATTGTGTCACCAACAAGGGTCATAGCCATTTTCACATCACTGTACAACTGTAGCAAGTATCTTGAAAAAAATATAATTGGCTCATAGCCATTTCAGAACAGTATAGCAGTTAGAGTTTATCAATAACGTTTGTGATGGAACGCACTAATGAACAGCAAACATTATTCTATCACGAACTTTTTAAGTATTTTGATAACTGCATGCCAGTGTAATTGGTTTCCTTTATAATGCCATATACTCTATGCTTTTAAAAATATTTGTCTGGCTTTACCAAACTGCCAAAGGGGTCCATGGGGGTGGGGGTAGTGGGAAGGGTTGAGGATAAAAAATAAAAACCGTAATCTATATCACTGTCATGAGATATAAACATTTGAGACACCAAGAAAAACACTTATATTTTGTTTTCAATGGATTGAACTTTTTTTTTTTTTTTTGAGTTGGAATCTCACTCTGTCACCCAGACTGGAGTGCAGTGGCCGCTCCCGGCCATCGCAGCCTCGACCTGCTAGGCTCCAGCGATCCTTCCACCTCAGCCTTCCAAGTAGCCAGAATTACAGGCATGCGCTACCACGCCCGGCTAATTTTTTGATTTATTGTAGAGATGAGGTCTCGCTGCCCAGGCGGGTCTCGAACCTGCGGGCTCAGGCAATCCACTCACCTCAGCCTCCCAAAGGTGCGGATTATAGGCTGAGCCACCGAACCTGGCTGAACATATTTTTACTCACTGCAAAATGTAGTAAAAATTTTTATTTAAAAATATAATTCAAAATAACAGAATTAACAAATTTAGAAGCTATTTTTAAAATAAATACAAATTTTTATTTCCTTGGCTTTAATATACAACAACTATAAAAGAAGAAATTCTCAAGGGATTTTTAACAAGTTTAATAGTTACTGAACAGTTCAACTATTAGAGGTCCCTGGCACTCCTAAGAATATTCTTGATATGATGAAACCTCTCTCACTTTTGTCCAGAAAGACTCATCCTTGACCCACCAAGCCCCTGGGCTTGCAAAAGGAGAATACCAGACAGACAGGGATGCAAAATATATTACACTCCCAAGTGCTTCCTTAGCTCCAGCCTAGCAATTGGAGATTCATCCCCTCTCACCTCTGTAACAACTCTGTAAATACATGCACATACCTACTGGGAACAGTAATAATTAACACCTTACTGTGAATTGCTTTAATCAGCCAACCATTAAAATCTGCAACCCTTCTATAAAGAGAAAAAAAAAAAAAGAACTCTCACAGGAGAAAGAGGCCAGGCCTAGATGGAGTTAGAAGGCCAGTGGGCAACATCAAAGGCCGGTCAGCAGAAAACAGTTCAGAGAAGTCACCAAAATCAACTTCTGAATCTCAAAGGCAGCCAGCAGGCCCTAGCTGCATTATTTGGACTTCTCTAGAAGAATAAAACCACAGCATTTCTCTTACACAAATTGAGACAGGTCCCAGCCAGTTCAGTTCAGCAATTGTGGTTGCTTTCAGAAACTTTTTCACTCTCTCCATCATAACAGCAAAGAAATGATCCTTGCACCTCTCCTTTGCTTCTTCCTCCTCCCATATTCCCTCTCCTTCGCCTATTACCTGTTTTACTGTCAAGACTCCAAGCCAAAGGTCACCTGATCCGCCTGCTTCAATTCACAGATATGTGTCACATCTCTTTCAGAATATTAACAAAATCCCCTGAACTTCACACCCTAAAATAAGGCTAAAATTCCTCCAGAAGCATCCCTTCTCAGATACAAATACAGCAGACAACCATCAACTACAGAATGAGATTTGAAGGAAAGACAGCAAGAGGTATCCTTCAAGCCCAAGTAGCCCAGAGAAGCAGAATGAAACCCAAGTTTAGGTCCCTAATCATCTCATAGGAACAGTTAAATCTTAAAAATCGTTTTTCCTTTCTTTGAGTGAGATTCGTCAATGATAAGCCTGGTCCTTTAAAGCATCTTCCAGATCTAAAATTCTGTACAGATCTGTGTTACCACAACAGTCATCCATGTTGTGCTAGGGAAGAGCAGAAGGAAGCCGCTTACTACTAAAAGTGGTTTATAATCCAGAAAATGTTGGAAAGAGATCATTGCAACCTGAAAGACTGCTTGTTCCTAGTGCTCATTCAGAATTCCCAGTCCCTTACATCTGTATTTCATTACTTGTGAGCTAAATATACCACAAGTGTAAAACGTCTAACAGAAAACATTCCCATAACCACTAGCAATATGGAAAATACGTGGCTGTCATGTAAGAGGAGAAACTTGCCTCGAAATAATTTGGATATTTACAACTCACACAATGTGATGATTTAGATGATTTCTAAAGCCACAAAGCTTGTCAGGCCTGGCAGAAGGTATAGAAAATGTTAGGATAGCCATGCCTAACCACAGCAAGAATCTAGGGTTAAGAAAAGAGCTACTGAAAAAAATAGGGGACTATTCACAGAGATTTATATGACTGCCAAAAAAGTAATGGTACAACATTTTCTATACTTTCAATAAAATGTTTCCATAAAGTGATTTCTATAGTGAATCTCTCATTATATATTTCATAATTTTTATACAAAGTGATAAATGTATATTGTTTATAATCAAATAGAACTGTAGCAACTACTATCCCCTTTCCTCTGGAATCTGTTTCTTCTGACATTAGTTTATGCGTTTCTAAATACTATGCTTATAAAACTTCTTCCTGATTATAACTCAGACATTATTTACACAACTTGTTCTAGTTATATCCACTCCTTCAACCTTGACAGAGATTTTGTTTCTGATATCATACTTTTTTTAAGATTAGAAAATATAGTTTATTTAAAAAGTAAATGAGAGAGAAAGAGAGACGATTCACCTCCCCAAGGTAGAGGAAAGGGTCAAAGCTAGAAAACATGGCAGCCATAGCTCAAAGAACCAGGTGGACACACCAGAGTTTAACAAAGCAACGGCTACAAAGTAAATGAGAGAGAGAGAGATTTATTCAAGGTATTTATTCAAGGTAGGGGAGGGAGCTAAAGCTAAGAAAACATAGTAGTCATAGCTCAAAGAACACATGGTCTGGCCAGTGCTTAACAAAATAATGGCCTGATATCATACTTAATTTCGAACATCTCTTTCTTACTTTCTGAATCTGATTTTTTTTTTATCACATGCTGTTCCTATTTCAAGGATGTAATTATTTTCCTGCGTCTCAGGATATTTATGATATTATAAGTTACATGCCTGTGTATCTCCTAAGTTCCTCTTCCCTGTCATTTGTTTTAGTGTAGCCCTAATGGTGGTAGCTTTCCTCAAAATCTGCTGACTTCTGGCAGTCCTACCCATTTCAAAATGAGACTCAACAATCTAAGGGCTAGAGTGTCAACTACCAACTGGTGGGCTAAAGGTAGACTTCTCAATTTACATACCATAACAACACTGTACTCCCAATAAAAGGACCCTTTAAGTGTTGGCTGGCAGGTAGGCAGTGGGGAGCTATCTTAGTTCATTTGGTGCTGCTATAACAAAATACCACAGACTAGATAATTTATAATGAACACAAATGTATTTGGCTTAAGGATCTAGGGGCTGGGAAGTCCAAGAGCATGGTATCAGAATCTGACGACAGCCTTCTTGGTATATTATCCCATGGTGAAGGGTGGAAGGACAAGGGAGAATGAAAGAAGGCAAGCAAGAGGTCATCAAACTCACCTTTATAACAAAGCCACTCTCAGGATAAATAACCCACTCCTGCAATAATGACATTGATCTATTCATGAGGATAGAGCCTTCACAACCTAATCACTTCTTATTAGGCCACACCTCCCAACACTTTTGCATTGGGAATTAACTTTCCAATTCAAACCACAGCAGATGTGTATAGCTTCAGGAACTGTGGGACAGCCTAGTGTGACTTAATCTTCCTGATGTCAAACCATAGTCTCACCATCCTCCCTGGGAGAGGGATCCCAAGTCAGAATTCAATTATTCCAGAGAATATGCAAATCTCTGTTTTCCTGTGTTGGTTGGAAAGGAGGAGGAGGATCTGAGAGTCAACATGCACTGTTTAGAAATTCTCCACCAAACTCTGTTTTTACCTCTAAACTTCCCCCACATTCCCCTGTCCCAACCTCAGGCAGTACTAGGGACTTTCAATTAGAAGGCTTGCAGAAGCCGGGCTCGGTGGCTCAGCCTGTAATCCCAGTGCTTTGGGAGGCTGAGGTGAGTGGATTGCCTGAGCCCATGGGTTCGAGACCCGCCTGGGCAGGTGAGACCTCATCTCTACAACAAATCAAAAAAAAATTAGCCAGGCATGGTAGCGAGCGCCTGTAGTTCCAGCTACTGGAAGGCTGAGGCGGAAGGATCACCGGAGCCCACCAGGTCAAGGCTGCGGTGGCCAGGAGCGGCCACTGCACTCCAGTCTGGGTGACTGAGTGAGACTCCAACTCAAAAAAAAAGAAGGCTTGCAGAGTCCATGAGGAACATCAGGAAGCGAGCCCCAAGTCTCTCCCCGAGTCATCTTACTAGTTACCACTCCACCACCATCTTTCTCTCTCATTCCCAGTTACCTCATTTCCACTTCCCTTTGACCACATGAGTTTATTTCTTTTTTTGTTTTGTTTTTTACCATAATTACAGTATGTATTATGGCAGCAAACAATGATAAACACAAATTGGTCTACCACTTTTAACTGCAAATTCTGCTCTCTTCAATTTACACCCAAGGAGACTCTTAAATGGGTTCCATTCCCATGAGCCTAGTGCTAGGTTTCACTCAGTAATAGTGTGAGGGCAAGATATGGCTCTCACAGTCTTAAATTCCAAAAGATGGTCTTTTGGATCATTTTACAGTCAAAACCAATCTTTGTACAGTAATATTAATAACATTAACATCAATTGTAATTATAAGTTAATTATCCTCTTCATGATTCAGTCCAATTTGAAATTTGATTTCTATATTTATAATATGATAGACAGTGATTTCATATTTAGCAAAGTTTTATAGCAATAGTATAAAATTTATTTTCAAATGTGAAATTTACTTTACACTTAGTAATTCAACACAGCTAATTTATAGCTGTTATTTTGGGACCTCAATGCAGATTTATGTTACAAACTGAAAATCCTAAATCGTATTAAGGGTTTATTAAAAATTTATATAAATTTTATCTCTGAAAATGTGTGCTAAAATAAATACAGAAATCCAAACTTCATCTATATTTATGAAAGACAAATCTATAATTGTATCAAGAATATTAGTAGTGAAAAAATGACACATCCAATGTAAAAGTTTCTAGAACCCAAATGGTCAGCTCTCTACAATGTCTCCAACCCACTGAAAGGCCCACCTATAAGTTCAGAAAACATAGACACAATTTCCATCTTGACTGGAACACATATGTTTCTGATACATGCTGCAACACAGAATAATTTCTCAAGACAGCCTTATAGATCAGAAAGAACGTCACATCTGGATACCAAGATTCCCCACAAAACCCAGTGAGAATGTCTATGGCTACCTAAGGACTGTGCAAACTTCTCAATCTGATAAAGGTAAGATTATCTATCATATTTATAAAATTGCACATTTTTGCCAGATTACTTGGAATAAAAGCTCATATACAGTCAGTTTAAGCCACTGGAAGTCATCGAAGCTTGTAAAAAAGAAAAAAATCTGTCCACATTGTGACATAGGATTAATATATCACAAAAAGATACAAAGCAATAAAGAGAAAAAAAGAAATTTAATAGTGTTCTTTTATTTTCTTTTAGCCTTTTATCCTTAAGGTTTCTAAGAAAACTTAAGAAAAAATAGAGGTAATTAGTGTACTACTGAGTGACTTCAAACTTTAAAGTAAAATAAATATTAATGCTGTGCTGTATGGACTCTAATGCAGAAATATTAAGATCTTCTAACATTCAAAACAGATTATTACAAAATTGATCTCCTTGTTCTTTTCCATCCTATAATTTCCATTAATTTAAGGGAGGGAGGACCCTTCTGGCTGTCATTCAAATGATAATAATTTAGTCCATTATACCAATCAATTAGTCTTGATAAAAGGAATGGAGATAAAAGAGGCCAGAATGTTTACAAATAATATTGATAGCATTTAATCCACCATTTACCTAGTGGTCATGATAGTTTAATAGCCTACTGAAGAAAACTTAATCAATCCAATCGCCACATTTAAGAATGACCAAAGTTATGCTTCATAATTGCAAACATCTTTATTACTTAAATGTGAATATTAGATTTTGAATTGCTAGGCAAGCCAAAATAATGCTACTCTCCACATTTGAACAGGACTCACCAAAAAGAGCAAAATCAAACACTCCCTCTACATTTCCCCATGTCTTAAGGAATCCTGCTCATTAATATTTCATACATGGGATGGAGTCCTCATGTGCCAAGCACTGCTCAAGACAGTGACTTACAATGGCCCATGAAATCCACCTTGACTTCTTTTCCAACACTTTGCCCACCAAGATGTCAGTCTCATTTAAAGGGCCCCATGCAGAAAACATTTCTGAGTCAAACCTTCCTTAATCCTACTTAATCCAAATCCTACTTAAAAGAAAGACAGAAGCCCTTGGTGATGAGTTACAATGGTGAGTTTGGTGGTCAAAATAAAATCCTGGTCCACAAGGTCACCTGCATTACAGCTGAGAAAGACAACTCAGATTCAGGGGTGGTGAACTGAGCTACAGGTTCACAGATAAGAGAGACGGTAAATCTATGGGACACACTTGATGGGTGCTCACTAAAGCAGGACACACTGCAGGGATCACCAAGATCATCTGCCACACAAACACCCAGACAACTCAAATCTTTATATAACAAACAAAAGCAGCTAGATCCAAAACACACTTCCATCTGTGGTAAACCACAGAAACCAGTTTCCATTTGAAAAAAACTGCATAGCTTGTTAGGTTTTCTTGTAATTTAAAAAAAAAAAAAAAGCTGGGAGTGGTAGCTCTCACCTATAATCCCAGCACTTTGGGAGGTCGAGGCAAGAGGATTGCTTGAGCACATGAGTTTGAGACCAGCCTGGGCAACACAGTAGGACCCCATCTCTACAAAAATAAAAATTAAAAAATCCACCATGACCACTAGGTAAATGGTGGATTAATGGTGCCAGGCATGGTGCCATGTACCTATAGTCCCAGCTACTTGGGAGGCTGAGGCGAAAGGAATGCCCGAGCTCAGAAGATCGAAGTTGCAGTGAGCTGTGATCGTGCCACTGCACTCCAGCTTGGGCAATAGAGTGAGACCCTGACTAAAACAAAACAAAACAAAAAATCTTTGGGCTTATTTATTGTAATTATTTAATTATTATTTGCTTGGAGTCAGGGACTAAGCACTGATAAGTAAGTACTCCAGGATAGTGATTAGAAGTGCAGCACAGCTGTCTGGGTTTAAATTCCAGCTCTGTCCCTCACTGCGAGTTACTTAACCACTCTCCCTTGGCTCCCTGACTATCAAAGGGGACAACAGATGTACCTCTTTTATGGTGTTGTTATGAGAATTAAATGAATTCATGTGTGTATACATACATCTACGTGTATATATATACATATGTGCATATGAATATATGTGTATATATACAAGCACATAAGCCCAGATATGTGTAAATAACAGTAAAAAGGTTAAATAGTGGCTGGCATAGGGAGCATGCAAAAACCTTAATTAAGCTGCTCTTCTAATCACTGCGATACTTCTTAAATGTCAAATTACTGCATATGGGGTTTTAGGTTAAAATGAGGCAAACACTAAAACATGTTGTGTTTAATGCAATGAAATAGAGACAATTGAAAATCACCAGCAGATTCCAAACAGCTGTGCCCTTATAGCCACTGTGCCACATAAGCTTGTTTCAGCCAACTCTTCCCAGACTCTAGCTCCATTAGCAGGAAAAAAGCAGTAAGTGAATCTGGTAAACAAAGCAAGAATCTCAGGTGCTGGAACAGCACTTAACACATATCAGAAAGCCAACTCGGTTAAGTAAATTTCCCAGTATTACAGGAGACATACACTAGTCCATCATTAACCTGAATTCTAACAGCTCAGACCATGACTGAAAGAAAAGGTGAAACACTCAGTGAGTAACACTAATTGTTTTGATTGATGCTTTTACCTCTGTAATCCTACTACCTATGAGAAACTGTTCTCTGCTCTAGAATCCCCTTCTCTCCTTTGATTTTTCACTCCCCTGTTGTGCCTTTACTTCCTGTACTGTGAAATCTCACCAGAATGTCAAATTGTACATTTCAGCATCACCCATGTTCCTACAGAGTTGTACTTTATTATTTGATAATAATTATCTTTGCAGTTATTATTATTTATACTATTCACAAAGATAAAATTCCAGTGGCCAGAAACATGAGTCAGAGTCAGAGTCCACTCAACCAGACCCGGTAACCGGGGTCGGGAGACATCCCCTCTGTCACCATCAGCAGCCCACAGACAGTCCAGAGTAAATGATAAAATGATGCAAACTTGAATCTTCACAACCCTACAGGTTTGTTAAAACGTAACAGAACCATTCTTTTTATTCCACTTAATCCCCAGAATCAACAACTTACATTTTTACTTAAGTAACTTGCAACCAGAAATTGAACATAGATATGCACAGTATTTCAGATAAATCTTATGGTATATGAAATTCTATAAGAAAATGTGCTAGGCTCCCTTGTTTATAGACGTGATCATGAAGACAGGAAGCAGAAGGATGTTTGCCAACCAAGCTATTCTGAGGAACAATAATCTAAATCCCTAGTCCCAAGTAAATGTCTCATAAAACAATTTAAGTCACTTTATCAACAAACTCCTAAGTGTCAAGGTCTCCAGAAAAAGGCAACATACAAGTACAGAAACTCCAGCATGCCCAAAACTAGCACTTCTAAGGAAAATGTCAGACCCACAACTTAATAGTCTGATTGGCAGACACACTACCCTGATCCATGACATTAAAAAAAGAAAGTTCTTTTTTCATTAGTCTGTCATATTTTTTCTAAGGTAAATGAATGCAAACATGTAACTCTAAAGCTCTAAAAAAAATTTTAAACAAATGTGTCTTTTTTTAGTTTTTCAGTATCTTCAACATTATAAAGGAATTAAATGAAGCAATACCTTATTTCTTGGTATCCCTTAAATAAACCTAAACGAGTAAGACAGAAGGAATATACTGAAAGAAAACTTTCCTTCCAGAATTGGGAGTTATTGAGAAGTCCACAGCACTTCCTCGGTAACAGGATTATTGTGCAAGCTCTTAACAGTTGCCAAGTATTTTCAGTATATAATACAGGGTATCAAAAAAAAAAAAACCACCTAAACGCAGAGTACCTAAGCCAAAAATGAAATTTAGGAAAGAGATAATAAGTCAAAAAAAATGGTAAAACATACAGTCTCAAGTTTTGTCAAAAGAAAACAATCCCATCTGGAAGCTATTTCCAGGAAAGGAAAGGATAGAACAAAGCCCAGAAAGAATGCTTCTGCTAAGATTTACTGACTGTGGGAGTGGAAATTTATGGAAAGAGTACTACGAAATATGATCAAATATCAAAGAGTTCCTTGACAGGAAAGTTGAGAACTACTTTAAAAAATTAATGTATAAAAAGAGAAGTAAGAGAAGGTACTATTCTATTCTCAAAACAATTTGATAATTTATCAAGATCAAAGGTTAGAAGGTTTAAATTTACTCCAGAGCTAAGACAAATCACTGAAGAACGTACTGCCATCTCTTTTTTTTTTTTTAATGATGTTATGTATCTGCACCTGACTTAAATATGGGATGCCACAAATGAGAGTTCTATTCATCTAATTATCAGTCATAGCTGAAAAGATAGCTTCCTCTTTATCATTTGCAGTCTTATTTATGAGGTTCTGTAGAAAATGTTTTTGGGACCTCAGGATCGGGGGGGGGGAAAAACTATGCCTCACTATAGCAAAAATATTTTTGAGAATTTATGGATAATGTCGATCTTACAATTAATCATTTTCTTATTTTTTGCCCAAATAACACTTTGACACAATAGAACACCTTGACACCAATTTGCATCCAAAGTTTAACAAGGAGAGAAAGTATCTATATGAGCAGTTTCTGTAGAAAACTCCTCTTGGTCTGCTCTTTCTCATCAACTCATTTCTTTCCCTCTCTATATTTTTGTTGATTTTTTTTTTTCCCTCAAAACCCTACTTCTGTAGGAATGCAGAATTAGATGGGGTGTTTATAAAAATGACCAAAAAAACTTACTACAAATCCTGACTAATAATAACTCAGGTATATCCTTATCTATGAAACAGTAACAGTTACATCTTTCCCATAAAATTACTGTAGGGGGTAAATGAAATTTTATATTTGAAAAGGCTCAACACATATACCCAGCTCTCTGCCTCCTTTTGTTTTTTCAGGAAATATTTTCTCCATCAAAAATTAATTTTCCTCATGTGCTCCGGATTAGCAAGCAATCAATTCATTCACACATTGCTAACTTTTATGGTGTAACTAACTGGTTACAATTTTAAAAGTTAATGTATATCCAGATACTTCCCAAAAAACATTGACTTTGGCTAAGACTCCTGAACCCATATATTAGCTGAAGTAAAAGTTTAACAGAGTATGCTTAGTCTTAAATGAAAGTAATGTACATGAAGATTCTGCAAACAAAGCAACTGCTATACTGATATATTTACCCAGACCTTCTAATTTCTGATGCTTTCTTTTAACATAACTGTATTTCCCAATTCAAATGGCACTAACACTGAGGCCATTGTGACACAGACCACCTGAATAAGAGCCACTGGATCTGTAAAAGCCACCAGTGGCAAAATCATTGCTCTCCACAGCCTAGAACTCCTGAACTCAAGCAATCCTCCCACTTCAGCCTTCCAAGTAGCTGGGACTACAGGAGCGTACCACCACACCCAGCTATTTTTGTATTTTTTCTGTAGAGAAAGGGTCTTGCTCTGTTGCCCAGGCTGGTCTTGAACTCCTGGGCCCTAGCAATCCTCTTGCCTCAACCTCCCAAAGTGCTGGAATTACAGGCACGAGCCATTTTTTAATACAATCATGGAAGAGGAGAAGGTGGTGCAGAATAAAACAACTGAAATTCCCTGGCTATCTCTTCCACTTCAGAGGAGGGAATGCAGAGGGAACAGTCCTGACCAGGTAGCAATGGAGTCCTGAGCTACCGACTCTCCAGACGGCCTTCAGCATTTCATAGTGCCATGGCGTTCTCATCTGACAAATGGTGGTCTCCACAAGATCATCCCCAAGCAATGCCAAGGATTCTATCGAGCACAAAGTATTTTTCAGGCAGATTCCCACTGATGCCAAGCCATCTGAAGTCTGACCATTGTATAAGGCACCAGAGGCCAAGGTGGCAAACTAGGCTCAAGTCCAGCCAGCCTAGAGGCAAGAAGGAAAAAGCATCTTTTGCTCTGCACAAAGGCCTAACCCACTCCATCAAACTGCATCTTTCTAGAGGGTGGGCATTTGTCCAACAGCCCACCCACAGAGGTTGGCTTGGTCTAGGGAAAAATACTACCAAGCAGCAGCACTGACTCATGGCGACTGCTGTATAAGAACAGGAGCAAGAGTTTGGAATTAGGCCCCAACAAACCAGTGCTAGAACCTCAGTTAATAGCCAATTCCCCATTCCCTGACCTCTTCTATATACACCATGCACCCAAACCCTCGTTCCCAGCTGTCCTACATCTCACCCTGCCCACACTGCCATCAGGCCCTGGAACAGTGCCTTGACCTACTGCCCCTGCCAGCCCTGGAGGAGCAGCCATAAAAATGCAGAAAGGAGGATAAGTTCCCTGCCAGGAGAAAGACCCTGCTTCCTGACCCTGCTGGTTGAACTTGAGGCATTATCTTAAGAAACAAAGTTGCAAAGGATGATTATATCCAAGGCACTTTAACTGCTATATTGTCTTTCAACTGCCATTAAATGTGATATAGGAGTCTTTGGCTTAGGTTCCAATTTTTCAAATAAGCAAATTAGAAACTCTTTATAGCACATAAGTGCTATAAAGCCTCTGGTCCCAGTTTCTGTGGGCACAAGAACACCTCTTCTTGACCTTGAACAAGCCATTCAACCTCACTAAACTTCAGTTTCCTTCTCTGTAAAAAACATATATGTATATATTTTAAATGGATAACAAAATATCTTCCTCCTAAGTTTGTTGTGAGCATTTCCAATGCTTTAAAACGTGTACCGTGGCACCAAATAAACACTGGGAATATGGTCACCATTCCAGGTGCACAATCCTTTACCCACAATGCCAGGATCTGAAAAGTCCTGGAAACCAAAGGTTTTTTTATAACCCATTTAGCAGGAAAATATGACCTAAAATGACCTGAGCCTATTTATAACCTCGTTTGTCTTATACTTAATGTAGCCAAACAGTTTATTAATTATTAATAATGTGTTATTAATAAATTTATTATTAATAAATATAACTATAGGGAACTGTCCCAAAACTCCCCGAGGCATTACACAGTATAAGATATATGGACCATAACCTATCTGAAATCAAAAAAAGAAAATCATACATTCTGAAACACAGCAGGTCCCAAGGATTTGGATAAAAGATTGAGAGCTTTATCACAACTCATTCCCAAACTGAAGGAGGTTTGCTGGTCAATCCAGAGCAGTTTCATGTGCTAGTCTGTCAACTACATTTCCCATCAGCAAGTTGTCAGGATCTCTGAGCACAGCAGTGGCTCAGCCCTGGAGAGGTTACGACCAGTGTCTCAGATCCAGGCTGGCCAGTCACAGGGAGGGAGGGGATAAGGGTAGGAGCTCAAAGGCTGACCAGAGAGGGAATGCATGCCCGCACCACTACTTCACTTACTCTCAGACAACCCAAACCATCAAGCACATTCTTATGACTTGTGTAGTCACTTTTTTTCCTAGATTTTCAAAGTGAATCTTAGTTTTCATTCCCAACACTGGCTCCCTCTAGTCTGGGCAAACTGCCATTGAATCACAAGGGCCACTCAGAGGTTGTTTTTTTTTTTTTTTATAAGCTGTTGAAAACATTAAGTGAATATTCATTCTCCCGTCATCCTGCTCCACCCTTCCCACCCATTAAAACAACATGCCATTTCAGATATTCTACTCCTAGTGGATTAAATATATACCATGTACACTGTAAATGATAAATATGAATACTAACAAAGCAGAAGAACAGGGAGAGTGGAAAACTTTAAGAACTGAATCAAAGTGTTTATCTTTGTAGCATCACCATTAGACCTAGACAAGAGGAACCTGCCTTTTACAGGGCTTTAGTCTGTCTCTCTGCCATCCCCAACTCTATCCCAGGGGATAAAGAGAACAGAAGACCAAGAGGACATGTGTGCCCGGAGCCATGCAACTCCATCTAAACATGGTCAAGGAATGCAGGATCCCAGTACTCTCTGTTCAAATGAGCACTGAGCTCAGTTCCAGAGAGTGGACCACACCACTGTTCGCAAGTGGGATAGGAAGGCAGAACATGGATACTTGATCAATTAACCACACACTTGGCTCCAAAGCCCTTCCTGGTACAACATGGAATCAGCATGGACAAGCAAAGAGGAAAGTCTGTAAGGCCAACACCATGGGCCAGCTCTCCTCCTATCCTCCCCCAGCGCACAGATCTCTGTGCAACTGGAGAACTCTAAATTCAAACCTAGCCCATCACATTGTTATAAAAATATATTTGTTAGCCGGGCTCAGTGACTCAGCCTGCAATCCCGCGCTTTGGGAGGCTGAGGTGAGTGGATTGCCTAAGCCCGCGGATTCGAGACCCGCCTGGGCAACTTGGCGAGACCTCATTTCTATAATAAATCAAAAACATTAGCCGGGCCTGGTAGCGCACGCCTGTAGTTCCGGCTTCTTGGAAGGCTGAGGCAGGAGGATCCCCAGAGCCCAGCAGGTCAAGGCTGCGGTGGCTGGGAGCGTGCCACTGCACTCCAGTGTGGGCGACGGAGTGAGACTCCAAATCAAATATATATATATATATATATATATATATATATATATATATATTTGTTATTATGAATTCTTTTTTTTTTAGCATATCAGAAATCCTCTCCCCGACACCCCACAGCTATAGCTGAACACATGTCCGCCTCAGTACAAACCACATTTCCCAACCTCCCTTGCAGCTAGATAAGTCCATCTGACTAAGCTACAGCCAGTGGGAAGTGAAAGGGAATCATGAAGGTAACCGCTGGGTCATATCTTTTAAAAAAAAAAACTTTTTAAGACCTTTTACTTCTCTTTCCCCTTTCCTTGGATAGTACTTGGACATCACCTTAAGGGGAAGCCTCAACCAAGAAGATGAGACAACACTGCGGAAAGGCAGAACCACATGAAAGAGGGAACCAGAATCCCTGAGATACCATATGGAGCAGAGCCACCTGCCCACCCTACACCAGCCACCAACTTTGAACTATGAGGAGAGAGAGAAGTAAACTTTGATCTTATTTGAGCCATTATATTTTGAGGTATCTGTGATATACCAACAGAGCCTCTCTCTAATACATTTGCAAATGATCTTAATACACTGGTTGTAAATTAGCTGTACGCATAAACTATGGTGATCCCAGTCAAAAGAACCCAGGATCAAGCCTCAGCAAGTAAAATAAAATAAAATAAATTGGGGGAGGACAGACACTGTATGATGCAGTTATTTTTCAAAAATCTTACCAGAAAAATATATCAAATATATAAAAGCAGAAGAAAAACACTAAAATAATTCTATATGAGAATTAACCATACAAATGTTTAGTCTATCTTAGAATGTCTTCTTCTTAAATATTAAAAAAGTAAAACAGCTAGCAAACAAACAAAAACACCAAGTTCTGGATATATTTAAAGAAAAAAATAAGCTTTGCTAATGTCACACAATTAAGCCTATTTTAACATGCTTATTTAAGAAGACTGAAAAGAAATATATCCACCTTACAATAACTATTATGCAGCCATAAAGAACAAAATCATGTCCTATGCAGCAGCGTGGATGCAGCTGGAGACCATTATTCTAAGTGAACTAACACAGAAACAAAAACTTAATACTGCATGTTCTCACTTATAAGGGGGTGCTAAACACTGGGCATGAGAACACAAAGGCAAGAACAACTGATGCCGGACACTACTAGCTGGGCACTACTAGGCAAGCGGGAGGAAGAAGAGGGAATAAAGGGCACACAACCAGCCATTGGATGCCATGTCCACTACTGTGGGAGACAGGGCTTACTAGAAGCCCAAACCTCACCTGCATGCCATTTACTTATGTAGCAAATCCTCACTTGTAACCCACAACTCTAAACTAAAAATTAAATTTAAAAATATACCCACATTATAATAAGTATTGTGTGGTAGTAATAGCTGACATGTATTGAGTGCTTCTATGTTCCAAATTGCCATATATATATAAATTCACTAATTTTTTTTACAGCAACACGAGGAAATATTACTATCCCCACTTTGCTGGTAAGAAACTTATGGCACAGAGCAGCTAAGCAATTTGCCCAGGTTCACACAGCTAGTAGGCACCATATTTATATTCACACCCACACCATCTGATACTGTCTGAACCACTCTCTAAAGTACCACTATGAGAGAGTGATAATGAGATTTTTAAATCCCCTAGGATTTTTCTTACTCTTCTTTTCAAATATTGTATAAAGTAATAATATCATGCCATCCTTGATATCTAGCCCAGTTTGGAGAAAAAAAATGCTTGCCCCAAATGCCATCATATATTCTTTATTTCTATAATCCCAACAGAATATTGCCGGTGAGAATTCAAGTGTGTAAAATATTTGGGAAGATCACAAGATCAGTGCAGACAAAGTTGAAATGACAATGATGGGGCTGAAGGTAACAGAACACAAGCCTTCTCACACAGAGCTTTCACAATTAAGCATGAACAATTTGGCTCTCCAGAGCTTCTAAAGTGATCAGTGTGAGGTCATCTAGCCAACACTCCTTACCTTACAAACAAATCAATTAATTGTGTAGAGAGACCGAGTGACTTACTCAAGGTCACACAGTTGGTTATTTGCAGAGCCAGCACCGGAGTCGAGCTCCTCTCTGAAATGAAGGTAAGCTCTTTCTTTTTCATAGGGCTCCCAAGTTTCCTAGAATTTAGCCACTAAAGCAGTGACTTTTAAATTGTGTCCCAAAAAACATTAAGGATACTCAGCAGTCTGGGTGGGCTGCCTGCCTGTCAGTTCCACATCCCAAATCCTGCTAACCAGAAAGCCACACCCTGCCTATCAGCAATGCATCCTCACATTCCTAAAATGGGCCTTCACAGAAGAATTGTTTGCAGAAAGACTTTCAAGGCTTAAATAAATAAATAAAAATAAAAATCATGTAACAAAGTGATTTTTATTTTTGTTATGAATATTTCATAACAAAGTGAAGGTATTACTCTCAAGTACCCTCTACCTGAGTCCTTTTGGGGTGCTTAGTAACCTGAAAAAAAATTCCTAAGCCGGAATTCACCTCATAGAATGACTATCATCATCACTTCATTAAAAGGGCATTTAATGCCAAGTAAAAACTTAATATAATTGCAGAATAAGAGACAATCTCAGTTAAGGAAAAGCATTTGGCAACCATACACTGACATATATCAACATTACAGGGATCTCGGTCTTCTCATTTTGTGTCTAATAGCTGAAAACAACATCAGGTGATCTGTTCTCAGCCTTTGGGAATCACAGTAAAAGACTGACATGGAGCTAATCAATTAGGACAATAAAGATACAATAAAGATTAAACTGCAACAGTGACAGATCTCATCCAAAAATACACCCAGCAGAAAATCATCTCAAAAAAAAAAATTAAACTGATATTTTTCTTCAGGACTGCACACTTTTTGAAAGCAATGAAAAACACAATTTGTTTATTTACTCCACACGTATTTATTGAGCACATACTATGTGCCAGGCATGGTTCTAGATACTAGTGGTTTCACCCAGACAAAACACCCGCATTCAACTGGAAAGGCACAATCAGCATAACGATACATTCTATGGAGGAAAACAAAATGGGGTAAAGTGGGTGGCGAGTGCTGTAGAAGGGAGAATGTGCAGTTTTATTTATTTTGAAAGCAGGATTTACTGAGAGGACAGAAAAGTTCCCAGAGCAGGAAGGGACCTGAGGGTGTTGCCCGGATCTATAGTTTTAATCAGCAAGTCCATTAGGTCTCAGAGAACAGAGAATCTGCCATGAGGTTACCTGTGGGGCGAAGGCGAGGGCCCTGATATGGGAGGTGCCTATGGTGTATGATGAACACCAACAGGTGAAGGGAGATGAAGCCAGGTAGGTTCATCAAGTCCCTGCAGACCACCGTGAGGTCTTTAGCTTACAGTATCACTGCAGCATTGGGAACCTAGAGCGATATGGCCTACTTCTGTTTTGATAAGGATCCCTCTACTACGAGGGTCAGACTGGCCTCGTCGTAGGCCAAGGAAGGAAGAAGAGAGACCAGGAAGGAGACAATTCAGGAAGGAGCAACGGTGGCCTAGACTAGGGCAAGTAGCAGTGGAGGTAGTGAAAGATGACCAGATTCTGTATAAACAGACTTAGGAAAAGAAAGCCAGCAGGATTTTCTGACGGACTGGATGTGAATGTAAAAGAAAGAACTACAACGATGACTCCAAAATTGGGTGTCTCAGCAACTGAGAGAGTCAAATTACCATTTTTTTTTTTTTTTTTTGGAGTTGAAGTCTCACTCCCTCGCCCAGACCAGAGTGCAGTGGCATGCTCCTGGCCCCTGCAGCCTCAACCTGCTGGGCTCCGGAGATCCTTCCGCCTCAGCCTTCCAAGTAGCTGGAACAACAGGCGCGCACTACCACGCCCAACTCGTTTTTTTGATTTATTGTAGAGATGAGGTCTCACCAAGTTGCCCAGGCAGGTCTCGAACCCACGGGCTCAGGCAATCCACTCACCTCAACCTTCCAAAGTGTGGGATTACAGGCTGAGCCACGGAGCCCGGGCTCTTCAAACCACCTTTATTTGAGATGGATAAGACTGAGGGATCAGCTGTGGGGCTGAGACAAGACCAGGAGCTCAGATTTTCAGATTTGGACACATGGGTAGAGATGTCAAGAGGACAGTGGGAAATGCAAGTATGCCGTTCAGGAGGAAAGACCTGAGTCACAGATAGAAATTGGTGTCTAGCATTCAAATAGTATTTAAAACCAAAATACTGGTAAGATGGCACAGGCAGTGAGTGGCGATAGAGAAGAAATTCAAGGACTGTGCCCTGGGTGCTCCCATTAAGAGGAAGAATCAGCAAAGGGGAATGAGAGGGAAACCAGGAGTGTGTGGGGTGTCCTAGAAGCCAAGTAAAGAAAGTGTCAGCCAGGCTCGGTGGCTCAGCCTGTAATCCCAGCACTTTGGGAAGCTGAGGCGAGTGGATT
>NW_007213283.1:182350-208975 GCF_000164805.1 Carlito syrichta
AAGGCTGAGGCGGAAGGATCGCCGGAGCCCAGCAGGTCGAGGCTGCGGTGGCCGGGAGTATGCCACTGCACTCTAGTCTGGGCGACAGAGTGAGACTCCAACTCAGAAAAAAAAAAAGAAAGAAAGAAAGTGTCATGGAAGAGGGAGTGATCAAGAGTGCTGATGCTACTGAGAAACCAAGTAAGATGAAGACTGAGAACAACCACTGGCTTTAGCAACAAGGTGGTCTCTAATAACTTTGATAAGAGCAGTTTCAGTGGACTGGTAGAAGCTATGCTTGATGAGAGGCTTTAAGAGAGAATGGAAGGAGAGAAATTGCAATTGTTGGCATATAAAATTCTTGATGTGCTCTTTCGTAAAGGGGAGAAGAGAATTCTACCAAGCGAGAGAGACAGGTGAAATCAGAGTGAAGATTTGCTAGAAGAAGAAAAAAAAATAGCATGTTTATACACTGATGGAAGAGATCCACTGAAGAGGAAATAGGAATACAGAAGAGAAAAGGGAGATATCCTCAAATAAGTGAAAGACATCAGTACTATGTACATAGTTGGGGTGACCTTGGACAGGTTCCCATTAAAAATTGGGGGGGTTGGAGTTTCTAGATTGCTTCAGTTTTCTTAGGACAATAGTAGGCTTCCAGTTGAGAGTCAGGGTGAGGAAAAAGGGGTGAATGTTTCAGGACAGAAGAATTCATATGAAGTAACCATCTAGGACAGAGGGAGAGTTATTGACAAGCGGCATGAAGTCTTTCCTGTGATCATAAATTACATTGAGGCAAGAAATTAAGATTAGGCGTTTTACTCCAGACCTGTTCCTCTGCATGGGAGCTAGCGCAGAGCAGGTGAAGAGTTAGATATAACCAGGGGTGGGTTTTGACACAACTGTGATGGAGCACAAAAGGCAAGGGAGTTGAAGGCATGTGGAAAGGAGTGATTGTGATTGACCGTGGACTCTAGCGCCAAGAGAGGACACAAAGAGAGAGGTGACAGTGTCATGGCAGTAGCATCAATGGATTAAAGAGCCCAGTGGAGTCAGAGATTGCTGAAGGAGTGAGCAGAAAGCCTAAGACGTGGTGGGCAGAAAGCAGAAAACTTAAAATTCAAATGACAGAGGGGCTGCAGTCATAAACAATGACCTTATCTCACCAGGATATAACCACCACAGTGGTTCACGGGAAAGAGAAACTGGAAAAATCAAGAGGCTAGAGTGTTGGAAGGATGGTCTATGTTTACACTGAAATTACTAAAACAAGAGTAACTTTTAGAGAGTGATAGTGAACTATGAGTGAAAATCACTGGGAAAGGACAGTGAGTGGTGGAGGGAGAGAGCGATCTGTCATCTGTGAGGCTGAGGTGGTGATGCAACCCAATGACATGAGACTGAGCTGAGGCAACTAGTCTGGAATGAGGAGCAAGCAGCCACCTCACACTCTGGTAGTAGGAGAAGGCTGGGAGGAAATAAGCCACACAAAAAGTAATCATGACAAATACACCAATATTCTGATGAAGAAATCTCCTTTGATGTCAGAAAAAAATAAAGCACTGAGATACTCACTCCACTGAGGTTGATGAAGCATAAGTTCCATTAATTTTTTAAAAAGCTGAACCAGGCTGTTAATTAGTAATCTATGTCTGATTGTTTGCCACTTTTAGCAACAAAAGGGAAAGATTCATCAACAAATAAAAATTCATTTTATGCAAAACTGAGTCAAACATTATCAGAAATTTTGCCCTTCAAACTTTATATCTTCTCGCCCTAATTCTAGCAATCGGGTCTTTTGTTTAAACGGCTCCTAGACAGCAGAGACAAAATAAGGCCCAGAAATTTGAGTTACAGCAATAGTAGGAGACCCTAAACTCATGCCAGAGTGTTGGACTATCAATTTAATTTCCATCAGAAAAGATAAAAACACCATGAAGAAACAATCCTAATAATATGTCACTCTTCTCCTAAGACTTAACTTTTGGGTAGGTCACAGGTTTCCCTTGAGAATATTGAAAACTGTGAACACTTTTTCCCAGAAAATATGCAGAAACAAAAAGGTATAAAATTTTGTACACATTGCAAACATTTATTGATAACCTCTCCTCTCCCTCCCCAAACTCCCAATCAAGTTAGCCAGAATAGTATCTGCAAGTCAGTTTCCTATGCCCCTGGGAGAGAAATATGGTCAGCAAATAAGGGGTCAACTACCAATATCTCCTAAAAATACTAAAAATAAGAAACCACTTCTTAATTCCTTATCTTACATTGCTCTCACCTATCTTTTTTTCTTTCTTTTTTTTTTCCTTGAGTTGGAGTCTCACTCCATCTCCCAGGCTGGAGTGCAGTGGCATGCTCACAGCCACCCCAGCATCAACCTGCTGGGCTCCAGAGATCCTTCTGCCTCAGCCTTCCAAGTAGCAAGTACTCCAGGTGCACGCTACCATGCCTGGCTAATTTTTTTATTTATTGTAGAGGTGAGGGCTCCCCAAGTTGCCTGGGCTGGTCTCAAACTCGCAGGCACAGGCAATCCACTCGCCTTGGTATCCCAAAAAGCTGGGATTACAGACTGAGCCACCAAGTCCGGCCTATCTTTTTTCAAATTCTTCCCTACAGATGTTCATTCTAGGGTCAGTCAAAAATTTCAGAAAATAGTTCTCTTCCTCGGCACTTCCTACAAAGGTGGCAACCACCTCCCACTTGGTATCATGGCTGCCCTCAGACCCCTAGTGAAACCAAGATCATCAAAAAGAGGACCAAAAAGTTATCCAGCACTAGCCAAACCGGTATGTCAAAATTAAGCATAACTGGTGGAAACCCAGAAGTACTGACAACAGGGTTCATAGAAGATTCAAGGGTCAGATCTTAATGCCCAACACTGGCTATGGGAGCAAGAAGAAAATAAACCTCATGCCGCCCTGTGGCTTTCCAAAGTTCCTAGTCCACATCAAGGAGCTGGAAGTTCTGCTGATGTGTAACAAATCTCACTGTGCTAAGATTGCACACAGCATTGTCTCCAAGAACTGCAAAGCCATTGTGAAAGGAACAGCTCAGCTGGCAATCAGAGGCACCCATCCCAAAGCCAGGCTGCACAGTCAATAAAATGAATAGAAAGCTCATGTGCATATTTTATTTGTGTTTAAACAAAACCATAACAACTGCCACCCAAAATTAGAAAATACAAAGAGAAATAAAATATGCAACACAGTTTTGTTTAGTTTTTTTAAGAGACAGGGTTTTGCTCTGTCACCAGGCTGGAGTGCAGTGGTGTGATCACAGCTCACTACAACCTGGAACTCCTGAGATCAAGGGATCCTTCCACCACAGCCTTCCGAAGTGCTGGGGTTACAGGCATAAGCCACCAGGCCCAGGCCCCAGCAACACAGTTCTTCTATGAAATTGTAGTAATATCATTAAAAAAGCATGACAACTGAGGAAAGTAGTAAAGACTCCAGCTGCCAATTTTCAATTTTTTTTTTTTGAGTCGGCATCTCACTCTGTTGCCCAAGCTTGAGTGCAGTGGCATCCTCATGGCCACCACAGCCTCAAACTGCTGGGCTTAGGGGATCCTTCCTTCAGCCTCAGCCTTCTAAGTAGGTAGAACTGTAGTCAGACACTACCACGCCCGGCTTTTTTTTTTTAATTGTAGAGACAAGGTCTCACCAAGTTGCCCAGGCTGGTCTTGAACCCCTGAGCTCAGGCAATTCTCTCTCCTTGGCCTCCCAAAGTGCTGGGATTACAGGCTTGAGCCACCATGCCTAGCTGCCAATTTTCAACTAACCTAGCCCAAATCATTCTCATAAATATATGTGTGTTTATATCTGCATATATATATATATACACATAGATGCATATACATATGTATATATATACACATATATAGTATATACATACATATATACATATGTATACATACATGCACGTGTATATATGAGATAACATATATGAGAAATCTACATGTATATTTCCCAGATTTCTCACAGGTACCTCAAACTCAATCTAGAATTTCACTCAGTATCCCCGTATCCTCCACTCTCCCGACAAAAGCTTAAGAGAAAGGCTTCACCTGCCAGTCTTAAAAGCAAAACCAGGCTTCTCCCTCTCCATCACACCCACTAGTCATCACCTGAAGAATACCACCATGACCTATCAGGTCTACCGCTTACCTAAAACATTCGGGCTCTCCCCATTCCTCCTTCCCAGCTACTTCTACCTTAGTTTAGACCTCCAATATCCCTTACCCTCCAATTATGGCAGCCACCCAGTGGTCCTCTAGGATCCCAACCTTGTCTTATCCAGTACTCCAACCCAGGTCACCCATTCTCCACACGGCAGCTAGAGTGCCATTCCAAACCTTTCAGAGGCAGCAAGGCCTTCCAAAACCAGGAGTGGGAGAGAGGACGGCATCTCCAGATGCCAAAAATATAAAGAAAAGAAAAAACAAAACAGGAAATGCGTGCCCTGATATTATAGCTGGGGTTTATGGTATGATATGCCATATGCAGAGTGTGAGGCGTGTGTGAGTATGTTGGGGGAGCAGTTTGGGGAGTACTATTCACAGAAATTGGAAGTTTTAAAAAAATATCTTATATTGTTCCAAGCATACAAATAGACCATAATAAACAATAATAAAACAATACGGGGTGCTTGATTATAGTGGACACAACATTGCACACAACATTCTCTCCAAAAACTGCAAAGCCATTGTGGAAGGAACAATGGCTATGGTCCCCTACACAGACCTGTTTTTCAGAATCAGGAAAGCATACAGTCATTCCTCCAGCAGCTGAAAGTGTTAGCAGCTGAGAACTCTGCTAGCTGCGCATCACTCCAAGAAATGCCTGAAGGTAGCTCCTTGCCCAAACTTTTACCTCACCTCCTTCCTAGGGTCAGCCTGAAGCCTACTGATCAAGGCATGAGTTCCAAGATGCTACATCACTGTCTCAATCTGGGAAATCTCTGAAGGGCCATCCCAGGACCAGAGTTCCCTATTCGATGGTGGCCCTATTGTAACTGAACTACAATTCAGCTTTTCCTTCAGCCCAATTCCTCTTCTCTCATTTTTTTTAGGAACTGTTCTCAAGTGCACACAAATCTCTGTCTCAAATTCTAATTCCAAGGCTTAAGACTGTCAATCATCACCAGTATTCACAAATTAGCATTATTTCATTTTTATTTCAGATACTCTTTCTATTTTAATTGAGGAATTAAATATAATAGACAAAATTGAAGACCCTCTTCTCCCCTTATCTCTAGAGAAATCCACAATCTTTGACTTTATGTTTATAATGTCTAAGAAAATCATTGCATTTTGCTATAAATATCTATGAGCCCATAAATGTCACAGAGTAATTTCTGCAGGTATTTGGACTTTATATATGGCAACATTCAATACATTGTGCAACTTGATTTTTGTTTGCACACAAAATTGTTTTTAAGGCCAGGCGCAGTGGTTCATGCCTATAATCCCAGAATTTTTGGGAGGCTGACAGGGGAGGACTGCTTGAGCCTAGGAGTTTGAGACCAGCCTAGGTAATATAGTGAGGTCTGATTTCTACAGAAAATGAAAAAGTAGTAGGCCATGGTGGCATATGCCCGTAGTCCCAGCTACTTGGGAGGCTGAGGCAGAAGAATCACCAGGAGGTTGAGGATGTGGTAAGCCGGGACCATGCCACTGCACTCTAGCCTGGGTGACAGAGTGAGACTCCAACTCAAAAAAAAAAAAGAAAATAAGGTTTACCTATGCTGACACAACTAGCTGTTTAAAATACTATCTAAAGCAAATGTGTAAATGTGTCAAAATTTTAAAAGCTGATACATTTCAAATGAAGTCACAGTCATATCTGATATATTTCTTCTACCTTTCTTTAGATTGAATACTTTAGGGTTTTTGTTGTTGTTGTTGTTTTGTTTTTTTTTTTTTTGAGTTGGAGTCTCACTCTGACCCCCAGACTGGAGTGCAGTGGCTGCTCCCAGCCACCGCAGCCTCGACCTGCTGGGCTCCAGCGATCCTTCTGCCTCAGCCTTCCAAGTAGCCGGAATTACAGGCGCGCGCTACCAAGCCCGGCTGATGTTTTGATTTATTGTAGAGATGAGGTCTTGCTGCCCGTCTCTCGAACCCGCAGGCTCAGGCAATCCATTAACCTCAGCCTCCCAAAGGCGCGGGATTACAGGCTGAGCCACCGAGCCCGGCTACTTTAGGGTTTTTAAAAAATTGTAAGTAAATAATTTTTTTGAAAAAATGTTTAGCTCTTTCAGAGGTCCACCATTACCCTTAGGCTGCTATCCAAATTCCTGACGTTGGCTCACAACACTCTTCATTAAGTGGTCTCAACTTACTTCTCTAGCATCGCACGTCAGCCATATTGAGTAACTCAGTTCTCACCTCCAAACCACTGATATGCCATCCACTCCCTCTGTCTTACCAGCTGTCCCATGTCCCCACCCTTTCTCTACTTTGGTCTCAGTCTTTTAGATCTCAGCTTAGACATCCACTCTTCCATGAAGACTTTCCTGAGGCCCTAGAAGACATCAGGTGTCCTGCCCGTGAGTCACACACAGCAGCCTATGCTGTTTTACCTTTAAAACTGTACTACTGACTGTTTCATCGGTTTTCTTAAAATCCTGTATAATCAACTGCCCTGTGAAAGACACTCAACAACTGGAACTATGTCCCATCCACCCTTTGTGAATACACATGCCTGACACATCATAGGAGCCAGGCAACAAAATGCTATGCAAAAGTCTTTTAATGGCCAAATCAAAATATTAAGTGTCACCAAGACACAACCCAACAATGCTTGCAAGAGTTTACTAATGAGACCTTTTGGGTTTTTTTCTTGAAGGTTAAGAAAACCACCATTTCTAAAATACTGGCTTACATACTAGAATTTAGTCAGTCTACCGAATATAATAATTTGAAATATGGAACTTATAAAAAGTATGACAATAACAGCCTCTTCTTTCTCCTATTCCCAAAACCTCCACAGCAGAGCATCGTATTAACAGAAGCATCTGTTACCTGAATAATTATGATTTCTGAGCCTCCTAGGTTTATTGACTGAACTCCAATGGCCTTTCCACCACTTAATTATTCCTTAAATGAAAGGTATTTCTCAACATCTGCTCTTAATTTATTTTTAATTTGCATTTATTCTATCCTGTCTATTTATTGAAGCTGAAATTAGTAATATAGGATGACATTATCTTCACAGCATCACATTAAACAGTCTACACTTCAATTAAGGTTCCCCTGGAATAGTTTTCCAGGCTCTTTTTGCATATAGGATTTCTTTTTTTTTTTTTTAAGAGATGGGCTCTCACTATGTTGCCCAAGCTGGTCTCAAACTCCTGGCTCAAACAATTCTCCCACCTCAGCCTTCCAAAGTGCTAGAATTACCTAAGTCACAGAACCCGGCCAATAGATTTTCTTTTAACTCTCTGAGACTTATCCTCACTTTAAGATGTGATTAATATTACCTATCTTTGCTATTTTTCAAAGAACTATTACAGTATGCTACATAAACATGAATAAACTTTCTCCTTTTTCTCATTTTAGTCAACTTTTTCCTAAACCATGACTTTTCTTTGAGAACATATATATAGAAAAAGATTTAAATGCTATTGAAACTTAATTCAATTTAAATTTCCCTACATAAACTGACCAAGAGGCAATGTGAGAAAAAGGACAGTAGTCAAATTCACTAAGAGGTAGAAATAACTCTAAGTTGCAAAAAAATTAATCAAGTTAATTCTAGAGGAAAAGCTAATGACTGAAAGTCTGAAAACTTGAATTACAATGTGATTTGGAAAGCTATATACCGAGTGCAAAACATAAAACAAATCCCATAAAAGTGAAGTTTCCATTGAGATTTTACACATGTTGTTACTAACTGCTAACCATCTTTCTAATCCTTTCCCTTATTCTCTCCACCTGTACCGCTCTCTGGTCCAAGTCCCCACAATCACTAACCTCAGTTATTTTCACAACTCTTACCTGCTCCCTGCCTCTCCCAACTCTGCTCCCTTCTAAATTTATCATTCATACTGCTAACCAAGTTATCTTTCTGAAAAGTAGTACTGAGCCAGTTATTAACCCACTTAAAGTCCTGATGTGGCTCCCTACAGGGTAAGATCAAATCCTACTTTGAAAGAGCTTTCAAAACTCTCCCATCATCCCTATTACTCCAGCCACACTCAACTATCAGTCATAGACTCATAGTGCTTTGCTCTTTTTCCACCGATCTGGAACATTCTTCTCCTCCACATGACTGCCTGCTATGTATGCTTCAAGACACACTTCCAATTTCCCTCCCATTACTCCCTCTCTTACTCAGCCCTACCATTCCCACAAAGCAAGAGTTTGTCCTTCCTCCTTCATTGTTTCTTCTGCACCCTCATTTGTGTAGAAACCTACTGATGCCTTTCTTCCCATCTAGCCTGAGGACACCTTAAGAAGAGACCTATGTCTTGCTCACCTGTGAATCTAACTTCCAACAATGACCAAACAATAGCATCTGCGAATCGAATGAGGTACGGGCATAAAGAAATCTAATTTTTTAAAACTATGACAGAATACACAGGAAGCCTTTATTGAGCACTTACTGTGTGTGTGAAGACCAAGCTAAAAGCCAGCATCAGAAAGTCAGATGAAGAAAGCATATACACATTCACAAGCCAGAAGAGTCAAAAATAGGAATAAAAAGAGAACAAGAGGGGAAGATTGATTCTGGCAGAGGGACCAGAGAGTAGAAGGCTTTGTGGCATTTATGCTGCTATCCGAAGAATGGCAGTTTCAGAACTGGGGGCATGGGGAGGAGAGCAGCCAAACACAGAAAACAAAATAAGCCAAATCACAAAGGTAAGAAAAGGACCAAGAGCCGTCCTCACCTAGGGCCATCTGCCTCTTCAACAGAGGTTTAGAGGCACAGGGCAGGGTTGGGCAGTGCTACCAACAAGGTGGGCTAGCATTAGACTTCCTAAGTGTCTCCTTTAAACATATATGCACACAGTCTGTCTTGATGCCAAATCCCCCAGGATAAGATCTGTCCTACACCAAATGCCCAAGGCCACCCTGAGACAGAGGGCAAGCTTATGTGTGTTCTCCAGACATCAACTCTTCTAACTCATGGCAGGTTACATATCCAGGAAAAGCACATGCAGGGCTGGGCTCGGTGGTTCAGCCTGTAATCCCAGCTCTTTGGGAGGCCACGGTGAGTGGATTGCCTGAGCCCACGGGTTCGAGGCCCACCTGGGCAACGTGGTGAGATCTCATCTCTACAATATATCAAAAATTAGCCAGGCGTGGTAGCACATGCCTGTAGTTCCGGCTACTTGGAAGGTTGAGGCGGAAGGATAGCCAGGGCCCAGCAAGTCAAGGCTGTGGTGGCCGGGACTGTGCCACTGCACTCCAGTCTGGGTGACAGAGTAAGACTCCAACTCAAAAAAGAAAAAATGCATGCAAGTTAAAATAATCCAAATCAACTCTGATTTTTCTATGCAGACACTCTTAAAATGGGAGTTAATATATAATTAAGGTTTTGATATGTTACATGTTATGAGACTGGCCATCAATACTGCAAGTAAAAACACAAAAATAAATATCTTGACATTCCACAGGATGGTATTTTCTAAATACCTAAAAGAACTATGTGGGGTAACAGAGTAAACTAGAACACACACCAAGTTTTATTTATGAGCCCCTAAAAAGCTGGGTTTTGGAGTAAGGCCAGAAGCCTTCAACACCAAATAAGAATCAGATTCATTCTCCCAGCTCTGAGTCAATATGTGCATTTAAAATTTTAAAAGCCAATATAATTTCAAACTGACAATACAACAATTCACTTTGAGAAATGGATTATGTACAACTTAGAACAAGATTTTGTTTTCAAGTCTATATGTTTTGGTATAGATTTTACTGGATTTATTTTGTGATTTCTTTGTTTCAAATAAATCTGAAAAGGCTTCCTCCTAACTGGTTCATTCAAACTTATCCACAGTTCAACATGGCCAACCTCTGCACAAAAATGTCTGTTCCAATACAGATTGCCATCCCATGCAGGCCTTCCAAGATGTTCCCTTTCTGATCCTCAATCTTAAGACTGGCTTAGGAAAAGTTCCCATTAAATTCTGAGATGTGATCTCAAATTCCACACAATGACATATGAAAAAGAATTGCAAATTTCAAATCACACTGGAGGTTATTTTATCAATGAAGAAAAGAAAAGCCCTTCCTATATCTTGAAACAGGTTAAAGATTAAAGCTCAAAGACATGTCTGCAAACAGTCAAAGCTCTGTAAAAATATCTGGGGTTTGTTGTTTGGCTTGGTTTGGTTTGACTTGGTCTGGTTTGGTTTGGTTAACTGAAGAGAAGGATATCCCAAGGCTTGTGAAACACTTTCATAGAGCCATTGGTAATATGCTGTGGTAGGCTATAAGTCATTTAACTTCATAATTCATCTTTTAAAATTTGCTCATTGTACAAGAATGGCAGGTAAATCATTTTATTTCATAAGTAAGCTCAGTTATATTAAATATAAGCACCAAATGTCACCTATTTGGAATTTTAAGAACAGAGAGGTAAGTTCATATGTAATACATTTCTCTAACCTTAAAGAAGGTAAAAAAAAATCAGCATAGAGATGAAAGTGAAGATTTGTTTTCTCACGATGACTCAAACACACATCTGTCTGAAAATAATATCTTAGAAGATACACACAATAAGATTTTACAATGAATTGATCAAAGGACTTTATGCTCATATATTACCTAAGGAAAGAGTTCAAGATGTGGTGTTAGGCTCTTGGAAGGAAGAAGTTAAATACACTGAGGCTACAACTAAGGAGCTCAATGAAGAAATACGTCAGCATTAATATTCTGGTATGATCGTCTGGTTCAATGGGCCACAACAAGAAATGCATCAACAAGTTTCATCGCTCTCTTGAACCACTTTTCTCAATGTTACTTTCACTGGGTATAACCCAAACTCTTCGAAATACAGCATAAAAGAAAAAATGCCCAATATCATGAAATCCATTACCTTTTTAGATTCTTTGCGGGAAAGTGTTTATATGTAGACATAATAAACACTTGGCTGTGGCTTTCTTTGCTCCTCTGAAATGCAGATCACTTTCACATTGGTTCTAAGACTCTTAAACCTACCTTCCTTGCCTATAAGTCAAGGGTACTAAAGAGAATAACCCATGGAACCTGGTAAAACTCTAGATGAGGGACTCCACCTCACATAACTGAGTCTGGATCCAGCAAGGTGGTTCTGACATCTAGCCTGAGTTAGAACTCCATATGTGACAAGCTCAAAACCTAATTTCCGGGGATAAAAAGCAAATGCATACATCTACATAAACACTGAATGTTAAATAACAAGACTCACACGTAGCCTTTGAGGGGCAAGAGAACCAATTGATTAGTATCAACCTCAAAATACCATCCTGTCCCCCAAAATCTTCTTCCTATTAATATTGTATACCAAAACCTTGATTAGAAAATGCAGTTGAAGAAATGTGTAAATACTTAGACTATGAAAGTAGAGAAAAAGACCTAGAGAGATAATACTTTTGAAATTACGGTAGATGTGTCCATTTGAAAATTGTACCACTCTAGAGATACAGTCATATTTTTGATAGGATTTCTCTGCTACATCAGAAATGTCCTTATGTGCTTTTTTTTCCTGCTCTTGAAAAAAAGATTTTGTAACATAATTAAATGTTAAAACTGTTGAACTAGATGTAAATAATAATAGTCACCCATCCACCATCAAAAAAAGTTCATTTGAAAGTATTTGCATAAAAAATGTTATTCTCTTGTTTTATGTGTCATTAAGCTTCACTGCTGAGAAAGACAAAACTGACTTTTTTTAAGAAACTGATTTTTTTGACCAAGCAAAGTGGTTCATGCCTGTAATCCTAGTACTTTGGGATTACAAAAGGCCGAGGCTGAAGAACTGCTTGAGCCCAGGAGTTCAGAAGTAGCCTAGGCAATACGGTGAGACCTAGTCCCTATAAAAAATTAGCCAGGAGTGATGGTATGCACCTATGTCTAGGCTGAGCGAGCCCTCACCAGGGTTGGTGGCTCTTTCTATGCATGTACACATGTATACCTGTGAGAGAGAGAGAGAGAGAGAGAGAGAGGGCGCATGCGCATGCAGAAAAAAAGGCAGGGAGGATGTGAAAAAGGCTTAAAATTCAGCCTCCAATGAGGATGTTTTAATTCAAAAGAGTTGGCCAGGCATAGTGGCTCACCCTTATAATCCCAGCACTTTGGTAGGGTGAAGTGGGAAGATTGCTTGAGGTCAGGTGTTTGAGACCAGCCTAGTAAGCATAGTGAGATCTCGTCTCTGCAAAAAAAATTTTTAAATTAGCTGGGCATAGTGACAAGTGCCTATAGCCCTAGCTACTCAGGAGGCTATGGCAAAAGGATCGCCTGAGCCCAGGAAATAGAGGCTGTGGTAAGCCGTGATTGTGCCACTGCACTCCAGCCTAAGTGACAAGTGAGACTCTAACTCAAAAAAAAAGAAACTAAATTTCTTAAAATTGAAGGGAGCTAAGGTTGTACCACCCTAAACCTCAATCTCAGTTGCCAGATGAGCCTAAACAAACATTTCCCTTATTAACTAGGGAGCTAAGAGCGAGTTTCTGAGGGAGAAGCCTCACAGAATATAAATACACCTTTAATTGTTCAAAGGCACAAGTGCAAAGACTGAAGAGCCACAGAAAACTGGAAACTTTACCCACCTCCCAGGGTTGACATGTATAAATCCAGGGGCAGAGGAGGAAAAAGTGAAAGGACTGAGGCCTGGTTTCTTTCTTTCTTTTTTTTTTTTTTTTGAGTTGGAGTCTCACTTGGTCGCCCAGACTGGAATGCAGTGGCCGCTCCCGGCCACCGCAACCTCGACCTGCTGGGCTCCGGCAATCCTTCCGCCTCAGCCTTCCGAGTAGCCGGAATTACAGCACGCGCTACCACGCCCAGCTGATTTTTTTTTTTTTTTAATTATTTATGGTAGAGATGAGGTCTCGTTGCCCAGGCAGGTCTCGAACCCACGGGCTGAGGCAATCCACTCACCTTAGTCTCCCAAAGGCGCGGGATTACAGGCTGAGCCACCAAGCCCAGCTGAGGCCTGGTTTCCATCTCTCAGTCCACAAGTCATCATTTCAAGAGTAAATGTATATTAAAAACTCACACTGACTCACATTTCAAATATTGAATGGAGTCTATTTATTATTAAACAGTTAAGGCATAAAGAAAGATAAAAATAAAACATAGTAAACGCCTATCCCTCCACTCACAGCTTAAGAGAGGGAGAAAAAAATCCAGCTAATAATCTGAAACCACCTGAATACTCTCTCTCCGTTGCTTTAGATTAAAGTTTAACTAATATTTACAATGGCTCAAATGGTCGTGCGTGTTCCCTTGTTCCCAGAAAACCATCATATCAGCATCTAATTCAAACTTCTGGGTTCAGATAAGGTTCAATAAAATTGAGTTTTCCATTCTGTCTATATAATTAATGCACTTCCTTTGCTTAGAATCATTCTCAGCAATTCACATTTTCCGGTCCTGAATAGATCTCCTATAAAGCTCTCACAACCACAGGAACAGGTCATGAGAATCACATTAATACAGAAAACTTTCTTATGATTGTACTACTTCAGCATAATGAGGTAACAACATGGAGAATATTTTTACAAGCATTACAAGAATAGCTGCCCTCCTCTGCCAGAGCTGAATTTCCATCAGGGTTACTGTCCATCACCACAAATCCCCAGGGCTCATGGAAAAAAACAAACCTGCTCAAAGACCTTCCTTCAAAGCACAGGTATTCCAGCCAAAAAAAAAAAAAAAGCTTCTAGGGAAACAAAAAATGAACTATTTTTCACAGTCCCTTAAGTTGTTTAGAAAAATCCCCTCACAGATATTGCTTTAAATGTAAGAGAAAAAAATAGACCAATGACTCCCTAAATACAACTTAACTACTGTCTTTCCTTTAAAAAGGCCTCAGAAAGATAAACAAATAAGGTAATCCTCCTCAGAATTTTCATAAAGCCTAATCTTGTTAAGCAACTTTATTGCAAACATAGCAGATTTTCAGGAGGCTTGCTATAAATGTAACCAGGTATAATATTCCATATTAAATAATTTGTTTTATTTTTATTTCACCGGCCTCTCTTTGCTTCCCTCCCCCACACTCTTCAATCAACCCTTTCAATACCACAGATACCTATCTGGGCATCAGACCAGGACCTAAACTGTGCCAAGTGTCAGTGCATCTGAAATCCACTACCTTTTTTTAACCTCAGCCAGTTAAAAGCCTTGAGCAGCAGTCAGAGAAAAAGAGAAAAGGGAATTCACGTCAGAAACACATTATCAATTTCTCTATCTTCCACCCAAAGGACTGCCTGTCCTCTGGTATTTTCCCCTTTGCTGACTCTCAACAGAGAATGACAGAGACCAGAGCCAAAAAATCAAAGAAGACTTTGACAGGCCCAGAAGCAGTAGGTTGTGTCTCTTACAACGAACCCTTCCTAGCCAGGGCTGTGATGACGGCTTCTGGGGGCCCAGAGCTCTGCTTCACAGCCCGGGGTCCCAATGTGGTGACTATGAAGGAAAAGACAGAAGGGCTGTATAAGCACGATTAATATGGTGCAAAATTTGTAAGAGGAAGAATTAGGCACAAAATAAAGATGTCATCCAACAATAATGAAATAAACTGCCTTATAAATTAGGAGACTGGAAACTCCAGAGAAGGTAAATGCAGCATTTCTGCAGTCAGATCACCTGAGTTCTAATCCCAGCTCTGTCACCTCCAAGCTCTATTGCCTTTGTAACTAAATAAATGTTTATTGCCCACATATTATGAGCAAGGCACTGGGCTTGGTACCAGGGATGCATTGATCCCTGCACCTGTGGGGTTGAATGCTAGGTGGGAAGACATTAACAAACATACAATACAAGAAAAAGTACCAGTTAGTGACAAAAACAATACAGGGAACTTAAATACAGTGATGCAGTGAACAATGACAAGGAAAGCTACTTTCTAAAGTCAGCAGGGAAGATCTCTCAGAGGAGGTTACATTTAAGCCTACATCTAAATGACAAAAAGGAACCAGCCAGGCAAGGATGAGGGGAAGAGAGATGTGCAAAGGCCCTGAAGCAGGCACAACTGGGCCTTTGGAGAAATAGAAAGAAGGCTAATGCAGCAAATTGCTTCTGTCTGGCTTACATTGGTCATCAGTAAAATTGTGGTTGTGAGGACTAAATCAATATCACCACATCTGCCTACAGAACATGGTCAATACACATAAGTTGCTAGAATTATCATAATTATCACCACCAGTTAGATCCCATCACTGGAGGTGTGTAAACAGAGGTTGGGTGAGCATGTCACAGGCATGCCTGGGTTATATGGCCTCTAAGCTTCCTTCAACAATCAGATCTTAGGATTAGACAAGCAGAAAAAATGATTCCGTGTACAGTGGCTCATGCCTGAAATCCCAACACTTTGAGAGGTGGAGGCAAGAAGATTGCCTGAGTCCAGGAGTTTGAGACCAGCCTGGGCAACTTGGTGAGACTTCATCTCTACAGTAAATAAAAAAAATTAGCTGGATGTGGTGGCACGCACCTGTAGTTCCAGTTACTTGGAAGGCTGAGGCAGAAGGACTGCCTGAGCCCAGCAGGTCGAGGTTATGGTGGCCATGAGCATGTCACTGCACTCTAGCCTGGGCGACATTGTGAGACTCTGACTTCCCCTCACTGCTCCAAAAAAAGAAGAGAAAAGGTGAAGTAAGAAATGACAAAATTGTTACACTCAAGTTTCCTGCCCAAGGTCTTTTAAAGAAGGTATGAATTAATACAATGTGGAGTTTACTTGACTAATTCATTCAATAAATAGTTCCTTTCCATCTGAGAATCTGTGATTCTATTCCTCAAACTGTCAAGAACTCCATGTGCAACTAGTTGACACACTGCCCTTGGCCTTGAGGTCTACGCTTGCTTTCTTTTTTTTTTTTTTTTTTGAGTTGGAATCTCACTCCGTTACCCAGGCTGGAGTGCAGTGGAAAGCTCAGGGCCACCCCAGCCTCAACCTGCTGGGCTCCAGCGATCCTTCCACTTCAGCCTTCCAAGTAGCCAGAACTACAGGTGCATACTACCACACCCAGTTAATTTTTGATTTATTATAGAGATGAGGTCTCACCAAGTTGGCTGGGCTGGTCTCGAACCCGCCGGCTCAGGCAATCCACTCGCCTCGGCCTCCAAAAGTGCTGGAATTATAGGCTGAGCCACGGAGCCTAGTCGAGGCCTACTCTTTCTAGAGGGCTCTGGACTAAAACCCACCGCAACAAGTAATGAAAATAACAGAAAAGGATGGCATTATATGCTACTAGGTCTAAAGTATGTTAGTTTTTAAATGAAATAGCAGTGAGGATTTTTTTTATTTAGTAAGTATTTCAAACTATTTTGTTATTTCATGTTTAAAATGTTCCAAATAAAAGTTTCTGAGTCAATCCTCTATTGGCCATATAATTTACTTTTTTAAAATTACTATTTCTTGGTCTACTGTTTCAATATATTTATTAACTTGTTGAGCTTTATGAAGCCTACGAATTATGACTGTCATTGATGATGAACTTGATATACGTGCCTTTAAGAGGAGGAAAAGTCTCCTACTCAACCACAAAGCCTTGATCATTAAAGATCACACTCTTTCAAGTTCCTTTCTAAAACATATTCAAATCCAAGGCAAATGTACTACAACTATAAACAGATGTATGGCTTTTATATTCATAAAACTACTTTATTACCCACCCTTGATAATTTTGTATTTCTGCTTAGATAGTGGAAATGGCTTTTAAAAATACAACATATAAAAGCTCACACACAGCATGAAGCAAAGTAATACTGAATGAAGCAATATAAACAATCCCAATAATTTAACATCAAACGCATATCTTTTTATTATGCCAGGCTTTTAGACTGACAAAATTCAAGGATTTGGAGAAGAAAATGAAGAATCTTCATAAACCAAGATATTAAATTTATCAGCATCCTCCCAACATGAGTTTTCTTCCCTCAATCTCCATTCCCCTACTCCCATCTAATCCCCCAACAAAAAAGAAACCTAGAGGATCAGGGTAGAATCAAAGTTTTTAAAAATGAAAAAGCAACAAATTCAGTATAGAGAATGTAGAAGGAAGATCTTTAAATATATATATATTATATAGATAATTCGTATATTTAATCTAAACTAAAAATCCCTTGGAATAGGTAAATTTTGAAGTACCATGGGATACGACAACTGTATACTAAGAATTTACCTTTAAAAAAAAGCAAAAAAGTATCTTCCAGAAAGCCAGATGGAAACTAATAGGCCCATTCATATCCAAATTTATCTACCGACTTTTGCAACATAATCCAGCCAAAAGAATGTGATTTCTATCTCAGCTATGCAACAGCTAATTTTTCAATGTGTTTTGAAGTAGATGCCACCAAAAAAAAAAAAAGCAATAGTCATATCCTTGGTATTAAAACACTCTAAGAAATTTGATAGTCTTTAAAAATATAAAAACTTAGTAATACAAATTTATTGAAGAGCTTTAGAAAATACATTTGGAAGAAAAGAGAAAAATAATAATCTCAAAATGCCAAAACAACCACTGTTAACATTTTAGTGTATACTTTACTAATTTTTTTTTTTTTTTTTTGAGTTGGAGTCTCACTCTGTTGCCCAGACTGGAGTGCAATGGCACGCTCCCAGTCACTGCAGCCTCGACCTGCTGGGCTCCGCCAATCCTTCTGCCTCAACCTTCCAAGTAGCTGGAAATACAGGTGCACCCTACCACACCGGCTAATTTTTGATTTATTGTAGATTAGAGGTCTCGCCAAGTTGCCTGGGCAGGTCTCGAACCCAAGGGGCTCAGGCAATCCACTCATCTCAGCCTCCCAAAGCGCTGGGATTACAGGCTGAGCCATCGAGCCTGGCTACTAATTTTTAAGACATATTTTTCACCAAAAAAACTTCATATAACACATATTTTTTTACTAACTATATCAAGAACATAATTCTAGGGGAGGCATGATGGCTCATACCTGTAATCCCAGCACCTTGGGCAGTCAAGGTGAAAGGACTGTTTGAAGCCAGAAGTTAAAGACCAGCCTGGACAACATAGCGAGACCCTGTCTCCACAAAAAATCAGTCAGACATAGTGGCACTTGCCTGTCATCCCACCTACTTGAGCCCAGGAGTCTGAAATTACAGTGAGCTATGATCATGCCACTGCACTCCAACCTGAGCAGCTCTAAAAAATGTTTATCAAATAATAAAAAAAAACATATTTCTGTGTGGGTGGATGTGTATTTATACACACACACACACACACACATCCATATTTTTTTTTATAAATGCTTAATCTTCCCATTTATGAATATACCCTAATTTAATTAAATTCTAAATGATCTATTCAAATGTACTACAGTAAAGAAACATAGTAGGTTTAAACCACTATTTCCTAAAGTTGCTTTTGTGAATTGCATATTAACAGTCCTACACTTGTGATTCTTTCAAAATACCTTGGAAAATAATGACTTAACCAACCTCCATTACTATATTTTTGTAGTGTTTCCATTTTTTTCTATCATAAATGATGCTGTAATCAACTTTTTTTTTTCTTTTGTAGAGACGAGATCTTGCTACACTGCCCAGGCTGGTCTTGAACTCCTGTACTCAAGTGATCTTCCTACCTTGGCCTCCCAAAGTGCTCAGATTACAGGTGTGAGCCACTGTACCTGGCCCAACTTCTTGAATGTACATTTTCATATACTGCTTAGGGAGAAACTCTAGAAATAGAATTACTTGGCTAATTAATATTCATGTGTTAAAAACATGCAACTAGTACAACCTCCATGGAAAACAGTTTGGCGATTCCTAAAAGATCTAAAAATCGACCTTCCATACGACCCCGCAATCTCCCTACTGGGAATATACGTGGAGGAACTCGGATCACTCTATAAAAAAGATACCTGCACACGCATGTTTATTGCAGCATTGCTCACAATAGCAAAAACATGGAACCAAACATGCTGCCCACTGAAGGAGGACTGGATAAAAAAAAAAAAAATGCGGTACATATACCTGATGGAGTATTACGCAGTCACAAAGGACAAAATTATGAACTTCACAGCAACTTGGATGGACTTAGAGTCTATAATACTAAGTGATCTATCACAGAAACAAAGAACTGAGTATCACATGTTCTCATTCATAAGTGGAGCTTGAACAATTATCGCAATACTATGAGAAAAGGATTGGCAGTAGTGGGAAACTGCCAGGGGAGGTGGGGCACACCTCGTCAACAAAGGTACCTGCATAATGAACATTGGCATACCTAACCCTGAATTGTACCCTGCATCTTTTTTTAACTTTTAATTTCCCACATCTTTAAAATAAAATTTTTTTTAAATAAAAAAAAATGTTATTATTTTTGCCAAACTGTTTCCCAGCAGTATATGAGATCTGTCAGCCTTTTTAAATGATAATTTTAAATATAAAGAATAGTTTGTAAGTTTATGTGCTCATCATATATACACAGTATTTTTGAACTTACATAATTAGCTTTTTTATGGACATAGCTAAAGTACAAGTTATAAATATGAAAGGTCTTGCTTTAATAGAGGTTGACTCGGAAAACTACTTAATAATATACCACCTCACAATTTATAAAACATGACAAGTATGGAGAATTTAAATGGTCTCTCTTCTGTTTTTCTCTCTGTTATATTTACATATGTCTGAATATATACTCTGTGCCCCTAAGAAGATATTAATAATCCTTTATATTTATATAGCATTCATAGTGTTCAAACATTTAGAACAAAAAGAGTTCTAGAGAAACAGAACATCCTCAACACATATTTTAAAATAGGATATCTGATTAGAATATTAGGATATCTTCTACACCTCCAGAAGATTCTTCAAACTTCACAATAGTTGCTACATATTTAAAGGCAAGTCTATAATAACTTAAATCTTTACCAATCAACAAACACTAGTATGATGGAGAAAAATGTGTATTCTAAGACAGTTAATTTAGATCTTATTTTCAGTGACTATTTCTGCAGTTTCAAATAATAATAAGAGATAAGCTCCTAGCAATATAAAGATGGTTCACATGGCAAAAGAGGCTTTGGGTTCCTTTTTTGTTTTTAAAGTGACACTGGATATATTTTTATACCTAAAGTAACTCTTAAAATTACTTAAGTATAGTGTTCGCACCAAGGGTGGAGTTCTGTGTAATTTTCAAAGTTCAGAAAGACCCTGCCTGCTCAAAAACATCTACCCTTTGAGCCTGCCTCAGAATCATATTTGAAGCTTTTTTAAAATACAGGCATTTTTATTCAATAGGTCTGGAGTGATGCCAATGCATCTGCATTTTTTGAAAACCCCCAGTTGATTCATTTGTACAGCCAGAGTCAAAAAGTACCCAGTTATATAAGAAAGATTGGAAGAGGGGGTGGTATCCCTGAAGTCCCCAATTTAAATGTTCATATGAAAACCATTAATCTACCAGTGTAGTTTGTTAGATTACCTACGTGAAAACTTTACCTTGAGAAGATTCATAAGAAGTTTCAAGGTAGGACACCTGATAGCCTAGCAATGCTCACCAACAAGGATGGAGGTGAGCACACATGGTAATGGAATCCAAGCATGAGAAGATCCTTCCTGCCAGAAACTACAGTACTTCCTACTTTAAGCATATAATCTCTTCAATTTTCAGAGAATAGAGGGGAAAGATGCTCAGATGTATTTTTGTATTTTTTTTTAATGTGGAATGCTTTATTTGCGTATTCCTTTTATCTGTCCAGATGTCTCTGTCCTCATTTTTTTTTTTTTTTTTTTTTGAGTTGGAGTCTCACTGTCACCCAGGCTGGAGTGCAGTGGCATGCTCATATCCTCTACAGCCTCAACCTGCTGGGCTCAGGCGACGCTCCCACCTCAGCCATCCAAGTAGCTGGAACTACAGGTACACACCACCACACCTGGCTAGTATTTTTGTATTTTCATGGTATAGTCTTATAAATAAACAACATTTAGCTACACGTAGCAGTTTCACTAAGCAATGTAAGTCAACATACAATGAGACAAAATTGGGTTGAGAAAGTAAGATAGGACACTCAGAAACATTATATTACCTTTTACAAAATGATAGTCATTTGTCAGAATTAAGTCTCTCAAAAGAAGTTTGCCTCACAAGAACCATGATAAACAAGCCAAGAAACCTGTCTTCTAAATAATTTATACATAAAAATCCATAATTGTCTTGAGCTTCCATTACCTACCAGATCTGGACTTAATAATATCACTGAATTCATTCTGCCCACTGTCGGGCCTGGCTTCATGTTCTCCATACTTGGCCATCTTGGCTGAGTTTCGGTGTAATCCAAAAACTGTACCAGGTCCTCTCTTTAAGACTTTCAACTTCCTACGATCATTCAGCTTGAGACCAATACCTAAAAAGAAAAGGGAAATTACCGACTCAAAAAAAAGTTTATTTTTTTATTTAGTTAACCATTCAGTAAATACTTATTGAGTGCCTACTTTGTATAAAGCATTCATCCAGGCAATGGGGATATTACTATCAACAAGAGACATAGCCTCTGTCATTATGGAGCTTACAGACACTAAGCAACTAATAATATAATGGATTACTTCGTTATAATACTGATAGATTACAAATGTACAAAGGAGAAGCATAAAGTAATAAGAGCATACAGAGAGGAATCCGACCTGCCCTAGGCAACTAGAGAAGGCTTTCTTGAAGAAGTGACATTTGAGCCAAGCCTTCAAGGATGACAAAAACTTAATTAGCCAAAAAGCGAAGTGGAAAAAGAAAAGGTAAGAATGTCCCACGTAAGGTGGCGGAAAGAATCATGGAGGAATCAAAGAGCTGAGCACAGGTCACTGTTTTTGGAGAGAAGAGAGCCAGGAGACAAGGGTATTCTGTTGAACTAGGTAAGGGATATAGCAGGCAGGACCAGGGACAGGGCCTTGAAGACCATGTCAAAGCTTTTGGTCTTTATCTAAAGAACAACGATGAACCAGTGGATGGCTTCAAGAAGGGAAGTGACTTGATCAAATTTAACAGTGAAGTGTGATAATATCTTCAACTTCAGTTCAAACATATATGTATGTGTATGTGTATACAAACATGCAGAGAAAGAAAGAGATGCAGTAAATATTGTGGTTACTAGAGAAACTAGTCAAAGGGCATCTGGATGATTATTGTACTATTCTATTGTAACATGACAAGCAGGAAATGACTGTGGCCTAAACAAGAGTAGATGGAAAGAAATGGGTGAATATGTGGGATATTTAGCTATCAAAGAAAGTCCAATAGGACTTGGGAACCAATCAGATATGAGAGGTTCAGGACACTAACATGCAAAACGACTTCCTAATTTTGGCTTGGGCAATTAAGTGGGAGGTGAGTCATTCAGTGACCTGGGAACACTGGAGGATAGCCAGTTGGGAGAAAGAAATAATGAATGTGGTTTGAACTTGCTGAGTTTCAGGTGCCTCTGAGATATATAAGTGGAGATGACAAAGAGTCAGTAGGATATACAGGATTGGATCATCAATCTGACAGATTTTAGGAGAGTATAAAAAACTTTTTTCATTTTTTATATGGCTCTACTACTGTTAAGAATTCCTAGGTTATTATGTGGTTAAATTGCTTTGATCAGGTACATAACCAAGAAATTGGCTCAACTCTTAAGTGTATTTTATCATATTCAAGAACCAAAACCTTTTTCCAGAATAATGTATATAAAATTTTATTAATATGGAAAATTAAGTTTTCCCAAGGAAAAAGTCCCTTTCCTAGAAAAAAAAACTAGAGTGAATTCCCTTGAAGAGATAAGTCTAACAGTTTTCCTCACCATTGGTCTTATCCAAGGGGCTCCACTTCAATGCTTCCCAAAGCTTATTCCCACTCCATAAAAGAGAAAATTAAACAGTTTACACAGGACTTTATTTCATTTGCACATGACCAGTAATACTGCTTCATTACAATGTTTTACTTGCCACACCCCTCAAGACACTTTTTCAAACTTTCTCAGTCCCTTCATGCTGCAAAGATAAGCAGGAAAAAGTGATTAGAGGACAAGGGAAAGGCAAGGAGAAAGGAAAATAACAGAAGACCATTCAAACAGTGATAGCCTCTGATTTCATGTGTTGCCATTAATAGCCAGGAGACTCCAGTCTGAGTGATATCAGGCAAAGGATACCTCCTTCTAAATCCCCAAATGCTGTAGCAACTTTGGTTGACAGGAGATAGAATTAACTTCTCACCACTAAAAATGTATCTCAATGGCACCTTCTACTTCCACACCAATGAAATTGAGAAGATCCCATCTTCTCCGCAAAGCTAGATGAGAGACTAAGAATAAATGAATGGCCGGCTCGGTGGCTCGGCCTGTAATCACGTGCTTTGGGAGGCTGAGGTGAGTGGATTGCCTGAGGCTGAGGGTTCGAGACCCGCCTGGGCAACTTGGCAAGACCTCATCTCTACAATAAATTAAAAAATGAGCCAGGCATGGTAGCACGCGCCTGTAATTCCAGCTACTCCAAAGGCTGAGGCGGAGGGATCGCAGGAGCCCAGCAGGTCGAGGCTGCAGTGGCCGGGAGCAGGCCACTGGGCGACAGAGTGGGACTCCAACTCAAAAATAAAAAATAAAAAAAGAATAAATGAATGGGGCATTGCTTCAGAAGCTTTAAGCCCTATACAATTGTAAGGTATTGTTAGCGCCACCCTATATTTCCCTTTCCTTAATATGATGTTCTGTAAAGTTTAGCCAGAACCAGATGTTCCCCACCGAAACCAAATCCCTCAAGTCCAGGTTCACCAGCTCTTCCTTCAGAACATCTCTGGCAAGGGTGTGTGGCAATAAATCTAAGGCAGGCATGGCCTTAATGTCAAAATTAGTGTTTTAATTTTTAAAGATTTTGGTTATTACACACACACACACACACACACACACACACACACACACACACAGTCTTCAACAATGTGCTTTATGATGGAAATGCAGTGTAAGTCATTGACGAAAAACCACTCGTTCATTTCCTCTGGAATCCCAAACCTGGGGGTGCTAGCGATAATGGGAAGGGAAGCCAAGGGGACAAGTTTGCTGCTCTGCTTGAAACACAGTGAAAGAAACCGCTGAGTGCCAAGAACTGCCATTCACACTCGGAAGCACTCCAGGGAAGGTTAATACTACTGTGATTAATACTGTTTACGGGGGCAATAAATTTTAGGAAAACACCCAAAGGAGAGTTAAAAAGCTGTCTCATCGGTCCCATAAATGCCGGTAAAAGGAGCGGGGAACAGCTCCACGTCCACCCTGGCCCTCGCGGCTGAAGGACCCACGAGCTTCGCATTCCTCCAGCTCTCGGCAGACCCACTGCCACCCGCAGGTTGTCTTCCCCCACGCCCACTCGCAACCAACCCGGAGGGGTCGGCGCGACTTCTCGAGGCCGGTGCAAATTACAAAGGATTGGAGGCAGCTCCTGCCGCGGTGCCCGAAGGCCCGGAGCGCCGGCTCCGACCTGGGGAATCCGGCCTCCCCACGAACTCGGTGCGCTCTGACCGCGGCGACCAGTGCACTGACCCTCCCAAGCGCAGCATGGGGAACTGGACCGCGAGGCCCTGGTGACCTAAGTGACCTGAGGAGGCCCTCCCCAAGACACCCCAGAGAGCGGGACTTGGAGTTATACCCGGGCTCTCCAGTTCATTGTAAAGGAAAGTGCGAGTCCCACGGCTCTTGGCGGTCGGGCACGTTTTCTCTTCCTCCTGGGGGGGCCTGGGAACGAGTCCCTTTCGTAATCTGGGACTTGAGGGGAAATAATCTCTTTTAACAACGTGCCATCTAAAAGTTGCACAGCCTACAATTGGTGCTTTGTTGGTTTTGTAAGTGGCCTTGGGCAACCAGAGCCTAGGACCACGGGCCAAAAGGGGGCATGAATTACCTTGTCAGTTACAGCAAGAGATGCCAAGAGTCCGGAAAACGAGACGAGGAGACTGCGCTGGACTACGCACCCGTGAGCCCCCACCCCCACCCCCTCGCCCCTGATCCCTTCAGCCTCTCCAGAGCCGCTGGCGGGGAGCTGGTGATCGCGCCACTCTCTCCGGAGCCCCACCCTCGAGAGCAGCAGCCACCTAGAGGTCTAGCACGTTCCCAGTCTGGCGGCCGGCTGGGAAGCGCTCCCCGGCCCGCCGACCACACAGCCACGATCTGCCCACCCTCCCCTGGCGGACACCGCCGGGGCCCCGCCCTCCCGGGCCCGGGTGTGTGTGACAGGCTGTCCTAGGAGGCCACGTCCCCTCTCGGAGATCCCTGGCCCAGCGCCCTGCACCGTGCGATGCACGGACGCGCGACCCTTTCGCCCCAGGGGGAGTGAGGATTGGGGGCGCCAGAAGGCAGCGCAGAACCGGGCCGAGAAGTTTGGGTCGTTCGCCACTAATACGGATCCCGAGGACCACACGCCCGAGCACGCTCCACGTTCCTGGCATTCTGCCTCCCGCCAGGGTCGGGTGGGGGAGCCGAACCGAAGGCTCCGGGGAAAGTGCACGCAAAAGTTGGTTACATTTCGACTCTGAGACCCGAGCAGGAGCTCGGGACGCCGATCCGGGACGGGAGAGCCGCAGAAAGATCCATCCTCCTCCCGGCCCCCACCCACTCCTCGGGGGCCGCGTTCACATTACCCAGCCCGAGGCTTCAATAATGCACGCGCCTACCTGCTCCCCGCTGGCCGCCGCCGCGTCCGGAGCCGGCCGCCGGCTCCTCTGGACCAGTTTGAGTCGTAGTAATTGCGAGGGGGTGTGTGTGTGAGTTTCCTGGTGCGATGTTTAAAAAAAAAAAATGAAACGTGGAGAAACAGACGAGATCCGAAAGGAAAAAAAAATTGACACCCGAATGAAAACGCCCCTGACTTGTGCAATCTTCCTGCCTGGTAGTTCCGCCAAACACAAAACAGTCAAAGCGCAAACCTGGAGCGGGCGCGCAGGCACCAAGTTTGCCAAACACTAGAGAGTTTTCCGCCTGCAAAAATGACCCAAGGGAAGGGGGGCGCCGCTCCCGGTGATTCCCCAATCGGCTTTGGGAGCCAGAGGCTCCTCCTCGCCCCTCGGCGGGAGAAAGCCCGCGGCCGGCTGCGGCTGCCCGCTCCCCTCCTCCGAGGAAGGGCGACTCCACAACTTTGTGCGAGAGAGCGGCTCGCTCCTTCGGCGGCTCCTCCTCCGCCTCCTCTGCCTCCTCCTCCTCCCCCCGCGGGCCAGCCCCTTTGTTGGAGAGGAGCACGGGGGGCGGAGGAGGGAGGGTGGTGCAGGACCAGGAGGTCTCGCGCCGCCACCCCCCACCCTTGGGAAGGGGCTCGCGTCCCGGCACCCGGGGGTTGGCGCGCGCTCTCTCTCTCTCCCTCTCCCTCTCTCTACTCTCTCTCTCTTCTCTCTCTCTCTCTCTCTCTCTCTCTCCCCCCCTCTCTCCCCCTCTCTCTTCTCTCTCTCTCTCCCTCTCCCTCTCTCTACTCTCTCTCTCCCTCTCTCTTCTCTTCTCTCTCTCTCTCTCTCTCTCTCTCT